>NW_022147569.1:2257859-2505824 GCF_002938485.1 Sitophilus oryzae | reverse complement strand
AATATCATAAATTCATTTACACACTAGTAGTTATAAAAAAGCCATTTTTCGGTTAACTCTGCCTGTAATAGTTTCTGAAAAATAAAATTATTTTTTTTTAAAAAAGGTCCGATTAAATCTATATATCTCCGAAACTAAAAGTTCCAAAAGATTCGTCTTATATCTATAAATTCATTTTTACCCACTGTAGATATAAAAGCATATTTTGGTAAACTTGTTTTAAACAAAAAAAAAACTTGAAAAATTAAAATTAATTTTTTTAAAAAAGGTCCGATTAAATTTTATATCTCCGAAAAAAAAAAAAAAAAAAAAAATCGTAATATATCTAGAAATTCAATTTCCCACTAGTAGATATAAAAAAAAAAAAAAAAAAAAAAAAAAAAAAAAAAATTTTCTGAAAATAAAATTAATGTTTTTAAAAAGGTCCGGATTACAATTAATATCTCCGGAACTAAAGGTTTCCAAAGAATTCTAATACTATCTTTAAATTTTGTGGGTCATACCCACTAGTAGATATAAAGAGCATCTTTTGGTAACTCTGTCTAAATAGTTTCTGAAAAAATTAAAAATTATTTTTTTAAAAAGGTCCGATTAAATAAAAAAAATAAAAAAAAGTTCCAAGAAAGTTCGTAATATATCTAGAATTCATTTACCTCACTAAGTAATATATTTAAAAGCATTTTTTAATAAAAATAAAAAAAAAAATATTTCTGAAAAAATAAAATTAAATTTTTAAAAGGAGGTCCGATAAATTTTATATCTCCGAAAACTAAAGTTCCAAAAAAATTCGTAATATATTTCTTATAAATTCATTTTACCCACTAAGTTAGTTATAAAAAGCATTTTTTTGGTAACTTCTGTCTCTAATAGTTTTCTGAAAAATAAATTAAATTTTTCTAAATAAGGTCCGATTAAAATTAATATCTCCGAAACTAAAAGTTCAAAAAAATTCGTAATATAATCTATAAATTATTACCCAGACTAGTATAGTTTAAAAATGCCATTTTTGGTAAACTCTGTGTCAAATAGTTGTTCCTGAAAAATAAAATTAATTTTTTTTAAAAAGTCCTGATTAAATTAAATATCTCCGATTAACCTAAAGTTCAAGAAATGTCGTAATATAATCTTAGTAATTCATTTACCACTAGTAGATATAAAAAGCATTTTTGGTAACCTCTGTCTCAAATAGTTTCCTGAAAAAATAAAATTAATTTTTTTAAAAAAGAAGGTCCGAATAAATTTATATCTCCGAAACTAAGTCTTCCAAAAAAATGTTCGGTAATATTATCTATAAAATTGCGGCATTTACCCACTAGTAGAATATAAAAAGCATTTTTGGTAACTCTGTCTCAAATAGTTTTTCTGAAAAATAAAATTAATCTTTTTTTAAAAAGGTCGATAAAAATTTATATCTCCGAAACTAAAGTTACAAAAAAATTCGTAATATATCTATTAATTCATTGTACCCAGCTAGTAGTTATAAAAAGCATTTTTTGGTAAACTTTGTCTGTAATAGTTTCTGAAAAAATAAAATTAATTTTTTTTAAAAAGGTCCGATTAAATTTATATCTCCGAAACAAAAGTTCCAAAAAAATTCGTAATATATCTATTAAATTATTTACCTCACTAGTGATATAAAAAGCATTTTTGGTAAATCCTGTCTCAAATAGTTTCCTGAAAATAAAATTAATTTTTTTTTAAAGAAGGTCGAAATAAAATTTATATTCTCCGAAACTAAAGTTCCAAAAAAAATTCGTAAATATATCTATAAATTCATTTTACCCACTAGTAGATAATAAAGCATTTTTTGGTAAACTCTTTGTTCTCAATAGTTTTCTGAAAATAAAATTAATTTTTTTTAAAAGGTCTGATGTAATTTATATCTCCGAAACTAAAGTTCCAAGAAATGTCGTAATAATATCTAGAAATTCCATTAACCAACTAGTAGATATTAAAAGCATTTTGGTAACTCTGTCTCAAATAGTTTCCTGAAAATATAAATTAATTTTTTTAAAGGTCGATTAAATTAATATCTCCCGAAACTAAAGTTCCAAAAAGAATTCGTAAATATATCTATATTCATTTACCGCACTAGTAGTTATTAAAAAGCAATTTTTGGTAAACTCTGGTGGTCAAACAGTTTCTGAAAAATAAATTAATTTTTTTAAAAAGTTTTTTTTTTTTTTAAATTTATATCTCCGAACTAAAGTTCCAAGTAAATTCGTAATATATCTGAATTCCATTTACCCACTAGTAGATTTTAAAAAGCATTTTTTGGTAACCTCTATCCTCAAATAGTTTCTGAAAAATAACATTAATTTTTTAAAGGTCCGATTAAATTTATATCTCCGAACTAAAGTTACAAGAAAATGTCGTAAATATATCTAGAAATTCATTTACCACTAGTAGATATAAAAAGCATTTTTGGTAAACTCTGTTGCAAATAGTTTCTGAAAAAAAAATTAATTTTTTTAAATGGTCCGATTAAATTAATTCTCCGAACAAAGTTCCAAAAAGATTCGTAAAATAGTATCTAATAATTCATTTACCCACTAGTAGTTTATAAAAAAGCATTTTTGGTAAAAACTCTGTGTCCAAACAGTTTCTGAAAAAAATAAAATTAATTTTTTAAAAAAGTCCGATTATATTAATACTCCGAAACTAAAAGTTCCAAGAAATGGTCGTTAAATATATCTAGAAATTCATTTACCCACTTAGTAGATATATAAAGATTTTTGGTAAACTCTATCTTCAAATAGTTTCTGAAAGATAAAATTAATTTTTTAAAAAGGTCCGATTAATTTATATTTCCGAAACAAAAGTTTCCAAAAAGATAAATCGTAGAATATCTAATAAATTCATTTACCGCACTAGTAGTTATAAAGCAATTTTTGGTAAACCTCTGTCTCAAATAGTTTTTTTTTTTTTTTTTAATTCTTTTTTTTTAAAAAGATCCGATTAAATTAATATCTCCGAAACTAAAGTTCCAAGAAATGTCGTAATATATCTACAAATTTATTTACTTACTCGTCATTTTAAACTCGTCTATTATATTATTTCCAACAATACGCACGAACTCTTCTTGGCTTATGTATCTGGTTGCTAGTTTCTCTGATTCTGTTTCTTTGTTGGTATTAGCTGGCTTGTTTTGGCCCCCCAAACACTTGAAAAAGTCTATTGAATTCACATCCCATGGATACAACCCAGTTGCCCTAAATCCATTCTTTATTGTTTGGGATTTGGCACATCGATCTATGGCTAATTTTAATACAGGTGCGAAATGTTCCTTGGTTAATGATTCCAATGGATGATCTCTTCTCCACTCGATTACTGCTTTTTTCCATCCATTCTTTATAGGCTTAAAAGCAGCCACATCTGCCGGTTGGAGTAATCTCGTTGAGTTTGGATACAAACATATTAAGACTATTTCAAGCCTTTTACACAAACAGCTGAGTTTATATGTTAAATGCGTACTATGTCCATCTAAGAATAAAATTACTGGAAAAGTGGTATTACTATTTTTCAAATGTGGATATAGAACGTTTTCAATGTAATCACACATGATTTCCGCCTTCATCCAGCCTGTGTCAGAAAGACCTATTCCCCATTCCCCAGGAATTGATTTTGCAACATTCATGGGAAGTCTTTTGTACGGGTAGATTATCATCGGAGGCGTTACTTTCCCAGAGGCTCTAAAAGTGAACATCACCGTTAAAGTAGTTTTAGATGACGCATGTTCCATTTCATAAACATTTCTTGCCCCTTTTGGAGCAAGTACTTTAGTATTCTTGGGACAAAGAAAGAAGCAAGTCTCATCAGCATTCATTATACGGTCTGGGTCTTGAAAAACGTCCATTAAATTTTTCTCCTGTAAAAACTCCTCTATTTGTGTAAACCATCTTCTTATGTCATTTTCTGAGACATTGGCGCTAGCTGCAGTTACTGCTTCTGCTGTACGAATAGTTATTTCTGGATTTCTTCGTAAGAAAGCTTTATACCACGCCTCGCCGGGACGATTGTTAACAAATGGATTTTCTCTAGGATTTTTGTCAAGAAATTCTTTTACTGATTCCTGAATGTTTTCCTTTCGACAGGGAAATCCGCGTTTGTGGTTTTCAGATATCCATTTTACTAAAATTTTTTCCTCATCATAAGACAAAATTGGATTTGGACCAAAACTTGTTTTAACAAATTTCTGACTCCTTCTAAATTGTAGGGTAGCTCGTGGAATACCAAAACGTCTTGCAACTTCTCTCAGTGGCAATCCATTATAAACTTCCCGTAAAGCTTTCTGTAAGTTTTCTTCGTCATATTTTTTCTGATACTTTTCGCCAGATATAATTTTTGGCATGTTTTTTTGTAAATTTTAGATCCAAAACCTATGGATAAAAAAATTATTAGTTATTGGCCACCTTAAATTTAATTATTGGCCCCCGGACAATGACTGGTTCCAGGACGAATACCCGATTTTCAAAGATATTGATGTGAATTTTCAATAAAAATTATTTAAAAAAAAGTAAAAAAAAGCTATTTTTTTTCCCACTTCACTATCGCAGTCATTGGCCACCTGGCCAATTAATGAATTTATCCAGTATTTTAATATTAGTTATTGGCCGCCATATTTTTCTAGGAATTTTAGGTTATTTAATTATAATACTGATTAAAAATGAGAATAAACGTATTCTAGGGTACCCTATATCAGGAATTAATATAAAAACGACAAAAACATATGCACAAACGACTTACCAATATGGGCAACTCTTAGCAAATCTCCTTTTCTTGACCAGGAGGATCAACTCGGCGGTGAACCACAGTAAAACAAAGTTGGTTACTGAACGGAATTGGCGGGAATATATTTCCCTACTCAAGCTAGCAATAAACCGAAGTTGCCAGATTTTGCTCAAAACAAAATAACCTATGCTTTATAGCGTCAAAACCTTAATAATAAGGTTTTTTTGTTGGTGGCCAATAATTAGTAAAGAAATTGGAAACGGCCAATGACTGGGTGTTTTACCCTACTTTGTGTCATATGTGGGACATCATTCAATAAAAGAATATATGGGCAAAAATATAAACCACTTCAACTAAAAGTATTTTTATTTCATTATGGTTATAATAGATTATTCGGTATGAAAACGTAAATAACAGTTTCTGTCCTTATTAAGACATAATGGAATTTGGCATTTTGTGCAGATTATAAAAGTTTTTCCCAAACAGCCGGGGTATTTACATCTCGATCGATCTGTCTCCTTCCAATATGGTAAATGACTGATACCATCCTTTTGAATATCTTCTTGAGGGATTTCTTTTGTTGGTCCCTTTTTTCTCTTCTAGAGTATTTAAAATTAAAATTTCGTATAGGTTTTTTATATTTTTGTTAAATATATTTGTTGTAGTATGGAAGAATCTGACGAAACGTTCAGCTGTTCTACATGTTTCAATCACTAATTGGCTAGCTTTAATGAGGTTTCCATATTTCTTCCTTTCTAACAAAAGAGAATTTGAAATATTGCTATTACTTTCTAGCAAATATAAACATGTAGAGCAGCTAACACATTTCTTCAAACTCCTCACCACATATCTAGCTATATATGCTAGAACATCCTGACTATATATGGTGAGATCCCATGCATCAGAAATGATTAACTCGTTTTTAATCTGTTCATTAATTTTATTTAAAAATGAAACATACTCTTCCGACTCTTCGAAGTTTTCACCGGTTTCAGTTATTATTAAACCATTGCTTGCACCACATGTTAAGATTGTTATATTTTGTAAAAATTAATTGCATTACCAGAGTCAGGGCCACTTATTTGTGTATGGACTAATTATCTTTTATACGCGGCTTCGAACTGTAGAGCAGTTGGATTGTTATTATATCCGCCCCTGCTCCTTATGGCTCCAAAAAACAATTCCAAGTGGTCCTGAGACAACTTGTATGCTAGTATATATTTTAAAACATTTTCTTCTATAACATACTTAAAATACATGTTTTTTAAACTTTTTAAGCATATTAAAAATCCCAAGAAACCAGTTTTTCTAGACGACTTCAAAATTGGTTTATTATTTAATGAATCATGAATATATGATTCCATTTCAGTAAAAAAAAAATTAAAAAATATTCAGAATTTTCAGCAGGTCTCTTATAAAGATATTTATTAAATTTGCTCTCGTACACTTGCTGGAGGTTTGCACTCGATGGTCTTCCCACTTTGTTCAGTTTGGCTAATTGTCCTGCTTTGCAAAGAGCATCGGCTATTGCCAACTATCCAGAAGAGGCATACCAAATTTTCCAGCTCTTCTAGCTAATAACCAAGCATTCACTGCCGCCATATCAATAAAGTGAAAAAATATGCGCAAGTAATACTTCTTGAACCTAATTTTTATGCGATAAAACCCCAACATTGAATCCAAAAGATCTACACCTCCCATGTAACTATTGGGGCAAGGTATCACTTTATGAGTATTTTCTTTTTTGAAAAATCTCTTTTTTTCCTCTTGGTTCACTTCCAGTATACGTTGACATTGTAGTGACGATTTTATTATCAAGCCAAGATACTAGATTGACATCCACATTATCTACATTGGATGAACCACATGTTCTCTCTACCATATGACCTCTTCCTATTTTTTCACTTCGTTCTCTTTCGACATGTTAGCTCCTGGAACACGATTTAGTCTCACTGTTCCCAATGGCAAAATGCCCATCTTGGTCAGATATACCATGAGTAGTACACTAGAAAACCAATTATTATCAAAAAACAACTTATAATTCTGATGTTTTGGTATGGATTCAGATAATTTCACAACCTTGTTACTGCTCATATCAAGATCTGGAGCACCTGGAGGTATGGAATTACTTTGGGATCCTGCAAAAAGATCAAAATCGTAGCTGAAACCAGAAATTCCGCTTAGAACAAAGTTCTTGTATCCCTACTTATGAGGTTTTTTTAGGGTTATACTGCTTCAATTGACTTCGTGCTTTTGTAGATATAATTTGTTCGTCCACAGCTAAAAAATCTTCTTTAGGCACTTTCAGTAATCCACTTCCTTCTAATTTGTTCGAGAAACGGTCTAATTTTGAATAAACGGTCATGCCCAGGCTGTTCAATTATATTTTCATTCTTGTTGAAGTACAAAAAACGTTTTATTTCCTCAAAAGCTTACTGCTGGATGGCCAATGTAGGAATTCCAATAATGTCTTGTAGCAGGAAGCTGAATAATTGACAGGTAAATAGTAATTCCTATGAATTGCGTAATTTCGGAAACTTGTATGTTGGCTGGTTTATTCGGACGTTGTTGAACTGAATATAAGTTGGTCTGTTCTGATACTCTATAAGACTATCGGCAAATATAAACTTGAAAAATTGGACTGAAGTTTCCAACTCTAAATTGGTGGACGGCGCGCGGCGGGTCTTGCGAGCCACTGAACTGTATTTGATTATTAGATTTTTTAGGCTACCTTCTTGCCAGCGAGGATGTTCTTTATTCTGTTCACGAAGTTCTTCTCTCATTACCGATAAAGGGATATTATCATCTGATGAATCTGTTTCAGGGATTACAGCTTCCTCAGATTCACATTGCACCTCATCAAGTTCCTCGCAGTCACTATCCGGTGCCAGTATGATGGCACCGGATCCTTGGACCATCCACCTGGACCATCCAAGGTGGTCCTTGATCATCTTCATCAGATAAATCGGATTCCTCACTTGCAATATCGGGAAGTCTGACAGTAGACATTCTCCCATAGAACTTTTTTGTATCCATATCTGCAAAAAATATTTGAATGCATGATGTGCCATAAATGGGACAAAGCCTTTTTTGTTCTTTTGCATAGGTCGTCAGTAATTATAACGTACACCTATCTGAATAGAGCCCTAATACCACTAAAAAGACACTTATATTTTTTTGCACTGAAAAAACACTATTTTATAACAACAAATAAGCCGCAAATTGTAAATATTCCAGCGCGTCAGGGAAATTCGACAGGAATAAACTCGAAACCGCATGGCACTAGTTGTATGACTTTGATTTTGTTCCTGTATGTTTTACACGCTTTAGCTGAATGTGCCAGGTATGGGCAGCGATGCAGTTACAACAAGAGTTGTGCTGAAATAAATTTAAAAAATAAAAATCCAGTTTGTGCCATATATGGCACATGATGCGGTAAAGGGTTAAAAGTTACTGTTGTATATTCTCACTTGATAATTTGGCCGGAGAACTTAATTTTACCAAGCCACGTTTTCTTTTAGGTGTAGTTTGTGGTGTAACTTGAGACGTGGATGGCTTCTGAATATCTTGGTGTGATGGTATCACCTCACTAGGTACTTCTGGTGTACTGATGACTTGTTCCCTTGTCACTAACTTGGTTTCAACAAATCTGGAATCTTGAAAAAGAAATGCTATAACAATAAATCAAACACTCAGGGGTTATTTCTTTTAAAATTAGTATATTATATATGATAACTGATAAAATATTTTTATACTATAAAATACATCTGCAAATGATATCTTTAAAAGTCGATTGTATTTTTTTTTTTAATTAAACCTAATGTCGAATCTTTACAAACCAAAACAACCTACCTTTCTGTATCGTTCCAGTAGTAAAAAGAGTTGGAATAGCACATCTTTCTTAACATTTGAGTTATTCCTGGCTCCAATATATCTCTGGGGCGAAATGGATGTCACGAACCCGATAGAATTCTCTAACTTTATCCATTGTTTTTTTTGGTTAAATCATCTCGGCCAATATTTTCAACCCACTGGTTAAACAACTACAAATATAAAAAGGGTAAGGGAGACCGGGGATAGTTGGCGCACTTTTATGTTAAGTTATTTTATTACTTTTTAGTTAGTTTTAGAAAATGTTTGTTGGCATGCTGTAACAGTTTAAAGCCTTGTCTACAACATTATTGTTTCAATTATTGAGTTTGTTAGCACTATCAGTATTAAAATGAAATTATCTTGACATGTGTCATCGGCGCCAATTTACCCCATGGGTGCGGTTGGTTGGCACAGCATATGGGGCAGATTGGCGCATAGCCAGTATGAAAATAGCAAGGTATGGAAACTGTATACTGCCAGTAATACAATAGCAGTAAAACAGGCTTGTCTTTTGAACACTTTGTAAACTTTATAAAATGCTTTATAAAGTCTACAAAATTTTGCTCTATCATCCATCCTGAGGGATTACAAGCCCCTCCACTACCGGTTGGAGAATTGTTTAAAAAATATTCTCTGAAATTGACTCTGGGGAAAATAAAAAACGGGGGAATACTATTAGCATGCGCAGAAACAGCTGCAGCCATAGTTACTAATGTGCCGCGCTTTTGTGAAGTAATTCGTCCTATTTGTTTGTAGCCCTTTCGTGCAACAACCTTATCTAGGCTTGTCCAGCCTTATCTAGTCTTAGTCTCGTCCATATTCTAAACATCTTCAGGACCTATTCCTAATCTCTCAAGGACTATTTTTAAATTGTCAAAGAATGCTGAAACTGTACTTTTGTTAAAATTGACACGTCGTGCAATACTCGTAGCTTCTGGGCGACGAATTGATAGATCAGAGAAGAATCTAATATTTAAAATACCTTCTTAGTTGGTCTTATCAACCCCTCATTGGAATAGTTTCCACGCTCCGTTTTTCTCTTATAATTTCTCATCATAAACTAAAACAAATTAATTATGATCACAATCTGACAACAGGACAAGTAGGCGCTGCGCCAACCTACCCCGTTTGTTTTGAGACAACCTGCCCAACTGCACGTGTAAAGTTATTTAGCGTCAAAAAAATTATAAACTTAATGTTTTTTGTAAATGCCGATAAATCAAATTAATCTATGATAATTATAGTTTAATTTGCTACATGTATTGTCAATGTATTACCTCTACGATTTAAACTAATTTATAAGAAACAAAATATTTACTACTCAATTTGTAAAAAAATGGAGTCGCTGGAATTGCTCCCATAGATTAAGAGATATCGACTCGAATAACAAGATGTCTAACTGGTTGCATGCATTGAGTCGTTAAGAGGTATGCAGTGTTGTCAATGTCTATCATAAACTAGTCAAAATTGCATTGCGCCAACCAACCCGTGCGCCAACTAGCCCCGGTCTCCCCTACTTTTAATTTAGAGTTGCAATATTATTGTGTCAGGCCCCCCTTTAATGTTAAAATATGTTTTAAAGCCCGCGAAAATATATGCCAAGATTAATAGGATTTAAACCAAAATACTTACTCAGCAACAAAATATTTATCTCTAGTAGGTATTTTATATATTTTTTTGTTTCATTTGATTTTTGGAAATGGATTTCATAAGATTTTAATTAATAATTAACATCATATATCTATTATAGTATATTATAGTATAGTTATTATATTTTGACTATAATATCTGGGATAAATAGTAATAATTTACAGAGATTAAACTGTTGTCTCAAAAATTGTAAAATAAAAGAGTACATTGTGTATCGAACTTATAGGACTTATCTGTATAGTTTCTTATAATGTTGTAAACAGGTAGATAGGTAGTCTCCAGACTAACCGAAGTGGAAGCAGATGACTATGGCAGCAGAAGTCTTCGATATCAGTAGAACAAACGTAAGGTCATGAATGCTGTCTTAAGGTCTACGTAGGTCCATTCAAAATAAAAGTGGGTGAAATTTAAGCGGCATACAATTACTGTGTCCCCATAGGATTACTGTGGTCATGTAATTACTTATATCCATACAATTACTAAGGTCCTAATAATTACTTATGTCCGTATAATTACTCTATAAACAAAAGATAGCTCTCAGAACAAATACTTAACCAAAAAAACATAACTTACGGTCTGAAATACAGCTTTACATAAACCAAAATATATTCAAACCATATGCTGATCCAAACCAGTAATTAAATATTAATCAAAACCTTCAAAACAAATCAAAAAACAGGAACAACTGAAATAAAATTTAGTTAATTATGGCGATGCAAAATGGCGGATACACTTACGGTGATATATTCCAAGAAAAACCCAACAAATACGAACTATACTCTGAACTGCATACTTTAAAAAGGTCTTCAAATCTCCAGATCGGATCAATTGCAATTACAGACAAAAAGCGGATTCAGAGTGCTTTTTACTGAAAGAATCGTATGGACGCCGAACAACACATCTCTAACAGATCCGATCTCTCAGCAAAAGGGCTGAAGGCCTACTTCTTGTTTTTCATCTTGTAAAAACGGAAATGGAAGATAGAATGGAAATGACAAGCGACATCACCATGACAAAAGACCGAGAAAAGTGAACTGTAATATACGCATTGCCTGGAAACTTATATGGTGAAATTTGATAAAATATTTTAGTACACACTAAAAACACGGTATGTCGCTAATGGTAGGAAAATAATAAAGTTGATGATGTCGGACTTAAAAAAACTATGAGTCCCAAAAAAAGAAAAACGGAATAAAGAAAACTTGAAAAGAAAAAGAGCTTCTTCGTAATGTTCCTAAGTTAAACACATTTTTTGTCTCATCTACGTCTAGAAAAAATTTTGGCTCTAGTCTTAGTACTCGTAATAGGGTTAGAGGAGAGCTGGGTTCGTAGGTAAGGCTTCTGGCTTGCGGTGACTTTCTAATGTTAAATATTAAAATAAAAAAATGATGATATTTAGGATGCAAAGATTTTAATATTGATGTTAAATATTTATATAGATATGGCCAAAGACAGTAAAAAGGGCGCCACTTACTTTGTTTATGAAAGAGGTAAAGTAAGAAACCAAAATGAAAAATATTTTAACACAAAATAGCTAGAATAAAGTAATCAACAGTAATAAGGGTCTATTTATGTTTATCAAGAATAAAAGTCAGAAATAACTATCCTACATTAAACATTTATTTAAAAAACGATCAAGTACCAGTTAGTTTCAATTATCCCAATAAAACTATAAGTTATTTTAAATAAATTTGATTTGATTAATATAAAAACAGATGAAATTTATGTATGTATCAATACGATGATTCGAAACATGTCGTGTACAAAAACCTTCAAGAATGAATACGTGTTAATAATTTGCATATAAAATATCATAACAAGGTAAAAGTATGCTGTATGAATCAAATTATATCTTATAACGTTAACTGAAAGATAATTTTGACTATAATATCTGGGATAAATAGTAATAATTTACAGAGATTAAACTGTTGTCTCAAAAATTGTAAAATAAAAGAGTACATTGTGTATCGAACTTATACGACTTATCTGTATAGTTTCTTATAATGTTGTAAACAGGTAGATAGGTAGTCTCCAGACTAACCAAAGTGGAAGCAGATGACTATGGCAGCAGAAGTCTTCGATATCAGTAGGACAAACGTAAGGTCATGAATGCTGTCTTAAGGTCTACGTAGGTCCATACAAAATGAAAGTGGGTGAAATTTAAGCGGCATACAATTACTGTGTCGCCATAGGATTACTGTGGTCATGTAATTACTTATATCCATACAATTACTAAGGTCCTAATAATTACTTTTGTCCGTATAATTACTCTATAAATAAAAGATAGCTCTCAGAACAGATACTTAACCAAAAAAAATTAACTTACGGTCAGAAATACAGCTTTACATAAACCAAAATATATTAAATCATCGCAGTAATTAAATATTAATCAAAACCTTCAAAACAAATCAAAAAACAGGAACAACTGAAATAAAATTTAGTTAATTATGGCGATGTAAAATGGCGGATACACTTACGGTGATATATTCCAAGAAAAACCCAACAAATACGAATTATACTCTGAACTGCATACTTTAAAAAGGTTTTCAAATCTCCAGATGCACCAGATAACCCATGCAATTACAGACAAAAAGCGGATTCAGAGTGCTTTTTACTGAAAGAATCGTATGGACGCCGAACAACGCGTCTCTAACAGATCCGATCTCTCAGCAAAAGGGCTGAAGGCCTACTTCTTGTTTTTCATCTTGTAAAAACGGAAATGGAAGATAGAATGGAAATGACAAGCGACATCACCATGACAAAAGACCGAGAAAAGTGAACTGTAATATATGCATTGTCTGGAAACTTATATGGTGAAATTTTGATAAAATATTTTAGTACACACTAAAAACACGGTATGTCGCTAATGGTAGGAAAAATAATTTTTAGAGGTTATTAGTTTATTTGGTTGCCTGTGATATGCATATACAGGGTGTTTCCTAATTAATCTAAAAAATAAAAAATCGTTAGAAAACGAATTAAGGCGGGCTCTTAATAAGTATATTTATTTTTTTCTCGACAACCGTTTGATGAACAAGAAAACTCAAAAGATCAATTTGTTGAAAAAGGATGGCCAGTCAAGAAAAAAATATTTTTTCTTTAAAAAAGCAGTGGTGTACACCATTTATGTTAAGCAAAAAAATCGATTTTTTTTAATTTTAACACCCCGTAGATCTGAAAGGAAGTACTTGAGACCTAATGGTTATATAAAAATTGTTTTAAGAACACATGAGGAATCACACCATAATTTTTTTAGACTAATTCGAAAACACCCTGTATATTGTCAACTTGACAATGACCGCTGATAAATCAAAAAATACCTTTTCAGTGAAAAAAGCCTGATTTTCGCAGGAAAAATTTTGATTTTTATTGAATTTGGGCCTGCGTTTGCAAATACTGGTTTGTTTTTTAATTTTCTATCTATCTGAATTTTAAATATCATAGTCAGAAATAGTTTTATTATTTATTAACTGTAAAAATGGTGTTTTCTTGTTGTGTTGCATCTTGCAAAGAAACTAACAAAAGTGCAAAAATGTACGTGTTTCCAAAAGACGATAAGGTATCTTAGATAAAAGAAAAATATATGGTATGTATTCGTTGTTTGATTTTTTTTCGTTCGCTTTAAAATCTATAAATCTCGGTCTATTCATTAGACAGCCAGTCGACTTACGATCATTTACATGAAACTCTGTAAAATAAATAAAAAAATAAATTGTAAAATATATATATTCTTATGTTTTATTAAAGTTACTCTGATATACTAATATATCAGTGTAACTTTAAAAATAAATCCTTTGAATTCAAATATAAACATAAAAAACATTTACAGCAGAAAAGGCGAAGGCGCTAGGTTAAACGTAGTCTTCACTAAAAACACGGAGGGGCGCTTTGACCCAAAATTTTACTGTTGAAGTTTCATATCTATCTTAATAGTAGATTATTTCCTTTTATCTATGAATATATGTATGAAGTTTGGCAAGTTCGACATGTAGCGAATAGATGGCGTTAGATAAAATCATAAAAAAACTAAATATTTAAATTTAATATTTTAGAAAAGAAATAAAAACGCTACAATTTTTCAATGTCTCTAGCACGATTTTAGCCAGGTATTCTGCTTTATGGCCACAATTTGGAATGAATTTCAAAAATCTTTCGACAGGACTTCCATCTTCAGAAACATATCTCACTAGAAAAGAAAGCTGATCTACATGAGATATGTCCGGAGTAGAATAGTCAGAAGTCCACAGAAAAAATGGAAAAATATTTGGCATGTTTTATCTCAGATACGATTTTATTTATGACCTTTTCTGCCATGATATTGATAATTTCATCGCATGTTTTTGACGAAAGATAAGATGTTGTCCCAATTCCTTTGTTACCGTGGCATTTTAAATGTAAGTCCAGAAAAGGATCGAACTCAGCCAAAAGTTCTAGGGTCATAAGATAGTTCCCTCTGTTTTTCGATCCAAATCTCTCATGAGAACCTCTAAACGGCAATCTGCATGCAGAAAGTGACTTCACAACAGCCACTATGCGCCTCAAAACCTCATGCCAGTATTTTATTTCTTCTTCCGTTTGAAGAACAAGACTCTTGTCAACTCTACCGCCAGCATTTTTCCTAGCTAATAATGTCGCAAGTGCTGACCTGTGTTCGTCCGAATTCTCATGATCCTTCATTCTTTGAACTATGTTTTTCCAATCGTTGTATCCTTTATTAGCTAGCGACCCTAATTTCCCAAACATCTTACAAGGGGCGCAAAGTACTGCACCCTTGCTTTTCGAAAATATGAGTCAAGGTCGAGGTCTTTTTCCCCATTGCTTAACGTTCGGCTAAATAGCCACAGCGACAGATATCTGGTTTTATCTGGGTATTGGCGCCTTGAAGAAGAAAAGTCAGCATCAATATTTTGTTTTACGCCATTTTGAACAAGGTATTCCAATGTAACTTCGTCTAGCATCCACTCAGCGGGATCGTCGCTTAAAGGAGTCGCCAAATATGTATCTGCATGCGATTCAAATTCAGGATTTTCACAAGAATCGTTTTCTGTAGCTGCTACGGAATTTTCAGAAGTATTGATTTCCGGTAACTTGTTGCAGACAGGAGTTGCCTGTTCCTGCTGTCGGTCATCAGCATCACTGCTACTGTCACTGGCTGACGCACTAGTATTACGAGTACTAAGACTAGAGCCAAAATTTTTTCTAGACGTAGATGAGACAAAAAATGTGTTTAACTTAGGAACATTACGAAGAAGCTCTTTTTCTTTTTCAAGTTTTTCTTTATTCCGTTTTCTTTTTTGGGACTCGCTTAGTTTTTTTAAGTCCGACATCATCAACTTTATTATTTTTATATCCTGCTTGTCAATAGTTTTATACACTACTATCATTTTATTTGATAGTTTAAATTGATTTAAAATTTAGCAGCTGCTCTTTTATATAACAAATATGTACTTTTATGATACAGACACGGCATATTGTTTGCATGTGCCGTGATACATAGTTTATACAAATTGCTAATTAGAATTGGCAACAGTGTTCTAGAAAAAGAATATGGGAATATTGAAGTTGAAGGATTTCAGAGGATTTTTAAGTCAGTTTCTTCGGCTGTTTCACATGGATTTACATACAGTAGAACTTCGGTAATCCGGACAGATATAGTTTAGGTGGTCGTCCGGATTGGTGAATTGTCCGGAAGTTATGCCGATAATGAAACACAGGTTAATTTTTTAGCTTTATTTACATATTTATATGTACCAACATTAACTCAAGTGTTTTACAAATAATATGTGTATGTACGTATAATAGAAAAAGTTTAAAACATATCCAACTTTTGCGGCTATCTGGCGAAAAGGAATATTATGTACGAGTATTTAAAGGCAAAAAGTCATCAATTTTTTTTTGTATAAGGTTCTCATTGTGAAGCTTTCTTGATAGTTCTAAAATTTTTTTCAATAAAAGGACTTCTTGATAATTCAATTTGTTTTCTTCTGCCCACTGCACGCATTTTGAAAAACACTGTACTGCTTCTATGTGTTTGATTTTTGTAGGAATGTCAATAACATCCTCCTCTTCTTCATCGTTTGTGTTTGATTGTACCGATTCAATTATTTCCTCGTCGCCAATTCAGTTCACTTTCGGATCTATAACTTTTAACATTTTTTCAAGTCGTTGAGTTTCAAAGCTTCTTCAAGTAGGCTTTTTCTTAGATCGGCCAGCAATATATCATCTTCTTCATCTGACACCAATTGAGGCCATATTCCATCCCAGCTTTTTTGAATATTCTTTTCGGTTATGGAGTTCCAAGCAGAGTCGAGAGTATTCACTGCATCCAGAAGACTAAATTTCTTCAGTAGTTGCATTGTGTCTTTGTTTTCTTGTGATATAATGTGGGTCAGCAATTGCCTTCTATAAGAAACCTTGATATTTTGTATCAAGTTCTGATCCATTGGCTGAACTAATGCAGTACAATTAGGAGGCAAAAATACCACTATGAAATTTGGATTCGTATTGAGCTCTTCTTCGGGTGGGTGTGAAGGCGCATTGTCAACAAGAAGCAGTGCCCTGCATGGCTTATTGGCGTTACTCAGTTATTGTTTCACTTCAGGAACAAAGATTGTTTTAAACCACTCAGAGAATATGTTTCGGGTCATCCATCCTTTGGTACTAGCCTCGTATTTCACAGGCAACTGTGCATTTTTGAAAACTCGGGGGTTCTTAGATTTACCTAACACAAGTAACGGCAACTTATGTGTGCCTGATGCATTTGAGCATGGCATAAAGGTTACACGGTCTTTTGAAACTTTCCTCCCTGGTGCCGATTTCTCATCTTTATGCACCCACGTTGTGTTTGGCAAAACCCTCCAAAAAAGTGCGGATTCATCCGCATTGTAGACTTGCTCTTTAGTTAATTGCATTTTCTCAATCAGGGCTTGCAGTTTAAGTTGGAAAGGAGCAACTGCTTCAGCGTCACTTGAAACACGTTCTCCGCATACTTTTAAAAAACGAATGCCGCGTCTTGCCTTAAATTTGTCAAGCCATCCTGAACTAGCTTGAAAGTTAGTCTTTCCAGTGATGCGCTCATAAAAAAATCTGGCTTTTGTGCGCAAGACTTCACTAGAGACAGGAATGTGATTTTTACGTTGCTGTAGAAACCAAGTGTATAACGCCTCTTCCACATCAGGATTCTCGGGCTTTTTCATAACTTTTCTCTGGCCTAAAAAACATTACATATCTTTAGTGCAAACTCAAAACCCAGCATTTATTCATAAACTTACCTATATCAGTGTACGACCTCGCAACAAAATTTCGAATCTTCACTCTGTTCTTCTTTATATCGGATACTGTTGATTTTGGTATCTTGAAAAGTTTCGCAACATGCCGAACACTACCACCTGCATCTAAACTGTCAAGAATTTTACACTTCTCTTTAATAGCAGCAGAGCAATGGACGCGTTTCGTTGGAGTCATTTTTTACACGTGGTCTAACACTCGGCGTCAAATAAATACTACGTACGACTCGACTGGACAAGCCGCTGCATGTATAAAAATATTTCTTTACATATGTATACATACTAGTATACTTTTTCGCATTTAGCCGTTGTAATTTGTCATGCTTTTTAGCAGTGTCCGAATTACAGAAGGTAAAAATCTGAAAATGTCCGAACTGTAGCGGGTGTCCGATTGACTGGAGTGTACGGTTTACGAGGTGTACGGATTGCCGAAGTTATACTGTACATCATTATTATTAGATGTTTTCCATTTTAATTTTCTGTTGGGTTTTGTTGGTTTACATTTAGTTAGTTCACGGTGTTCTTAGTATTGTTTTAGTTAATTCAGGTATTCAGTTTAAGTTTCTTGTTATCGTTATTGATTTTATTTAAAATACTTTTAAAAAAATGTGCCTTCAACGGATGAGAAAACATTTCACTAAAAACTGAAGAAGATACATTTTTTAGATTTTCTAGGACTAAATTATATCAAAAACTGGGTGGGTGTTTTTCCGAAAATACCTAGATTTTCTAATACGAAAAAAGCGAATTTAAATAGACATACCGTTCAATTAAATAATCGACTTATTAAGTACATACCTACGATGAGTTTTTATGTTTTTTATTTTAAGAAAATAAGCATAAATGTAACATATGATCGGAAAAACGGCTTCAGAGTTGGCTTGAAAATGAAGATCCATCAATTTATACATGTGACATACATGACATATTCACACCATCTAGATGCCGACTTTTCACCCCTTAAATCGCCACTCGAGGTGATGCATTTCTAAAAATCGCCTTTTACTGCTCATTACTAACTAATTCCATATTTCTAGACCAGGGGCGCTATTCTGTAAAATCGTCGGTATCGGTAAGTTACGACAGCTCTCGATACGTATTTGTATATAGTAAAAATGTGTTAATTGTTGTTGTCATAGTTACCGATCGGTCCGAAGGCAGATATCGCAAATTTGTACCGACGAAAATCGGTATCTCTACCGTGCCCTTGTCAACCTCACGGTAGAGATACCGAGAGTCGTCGGTACATGCAAATACGTACCGATAGCTATCGGTAACTCACCGATTCCGACGATTGTACAGAATAGCGCCCCAGGTAATAACGGCGCGACGTTTAGACATACAAATATCACCCCTAATTAAAACCCTTTAGCATGGGTAACTTGTGTTTTTTTAATAGATGTCCTTAGGGAATGAATTTTCAAAAATGGCTTATTTGGGTTCAATTATGTCACTTAAGAAATTTTTATGCAAAATTTCTTACTTCTATACAAAAAAAATGTAAAGAAATTTTACCCCTAACTTAATCCCGTTAGAAGGTAAATTTACAAAAATTACCTCTTGGCCTCTTGGTGATCTATTAGGTCACTTAAGAAAACTTTGTAAAAATATTATACTTCTATGCCAGGCAGTAATAAATTTTCATACCAAGGTTCATCCCTATCACCCCCGAGAGGAGGAATTTTCAAAAATCGTTTCTTCAACTCTACTATTGCTTCCCAATTATACTTAAGCACATTTGGCCAAATTTTAATTCATAAATATTATGGACTTCTAAACCACATAGTAGTAATGAATTTTCATAAAATTTTGCCTTCAATTTTTCCCCTTTAGGAAATGAGTTTTGAGAAAACGCTTCGTAAGTATGCCACACAGAAATATTTAAAATATCGCATACTTCTAGACCAAATATTAAAGAATATTTGCAATCATTTTTTTCCTTATTTTAGGGGATGGATTTTTTTATTGAATCGCTAGAGGAACCTTTGTGTAATGTTTTGAATGAACAGGTTTTCAATTTTTTTGCTTTATAATCGTTCACCACTAATTTCACCTCTTTAGGGGATGAATTTACCTTTGTGAAAAATACGAAACTCCCAGAACCAATTTTTAAGGAATGTTTGTACCGACTTTTTCCCTCTTAGGAGATGAAATTTAGGGATAATTATAATTAAGAAGTGAAGCGCCGCACATACGGCAAATATGCCAGTTTAGCGTACCAAAAATAGTTGTATATATTCAAGTGATTTTTATGCTTGAATTTGCCTGAAATATCATTATAAGCAATCAAATAGACAAAAAATATACCGAGTTTTTTTATTAACAGGATCTTTTCACATTTTAGATATTTTTTTTCTCTTAAGATCCTACCTTTTTCACTATCTAGGTACTAAGTTAAAATTTTAACTTTTGGCACTAGTACAAAAATTAACTCATTAGGGCAAAAAATGATAAAAAAAATTAATTGTGCAACATATCTAAAACGCATTTACTACGGGGGAAAGCGGATCGATGTTCTCCCGACTACCTATAAAGAAAACCCCCTCTATCAGACGGAGGACAATCGGGGACGCAAATCTTTTAATGCTTGTAAAGATAAAGGTCTAATCTAATTGTAAGAGAAGAAACGAGAGTGGTACTAGGTGGAAGTTTTAACATTGAAAATGTTTCTGTTATCCTATATAAGGGAGCCCAAATCAAACTAAAATGCTACATTTGCCACACCATGACGTCATATATACAAGGGTATAGGAAATCTCGGCGCAGCGGCGGCAGTCGGCCAGCGCGCGCAAAAACCATTACATCGCTAATTGTTTATTGATATATCTTTATTAGTTTAAAAGCAAAAAATATGGGGTTTGCTTTGATACCTGGTCAAGACATAAGCGAAACTTTTAAATTGTTTCTTTTTTTTATTTAGGCCTTCGTTTTGCGTTAAAATGAAAGTTATATTAAAAAAATCTATTTTTAAACCGGCCAAATTTTCGCATGATTGAAATGATTATTCATGTTTAAAGTTTTTTTTTGGTCATAAGCGCTAATGGAAATGGTTTTTTGTAAATAATTATAATAAATTACTCCCTACGAAGACTTTATTGTGTACTGGATCAAAAAATAAGTATTTGTTTTCTCTATACGATGGTATTAATATATCGATTTTTGATGATAGTGCCCTTTTACCTGGTCTAATTTTGTACTACTTTCGGAATAAGGGTCCCTTAAGTATCATGTACTGTACTTCCATCCCTGAAATTCAGCTTGTGACACCGAAGTGAGAGGTAACGTCAAAATAAGCTTTAATCTACCTACATCA
Organism: Sitophilus oryzae; assembly: GCF_002938485.1. NCBI lineage: Eukaryota > Metazoa > Arthropoda > Insecta > Coleoptera > Curculionidae > Sitophilus > Sitophilus oryzae. The sequence goes on along the minus strand of NW_022147569.1, from coordinate 2,484,971 downwards.
TAGGTAGGTGTAGGTACTCTAGTTATATTCTACCTAGACAGTAGCTGAACTAGCTGACAGTAGTAATTAATTTGTTATCCGATAAGTAGTTGTCATTATATAAGTTTAATCATCTTATACCTCCTATAACGGTAGGTTTTGGATTTTTATATACATATTTATTTTAATAATAATAGTATAATAGTAATGGCTATATTATGTTATAACACATACATATGTATTGAATGTATTTATTTTAACCAATGCATTGTTTTGTTTTTTTAATCTCACAAATAAGAAATGTTTTATAGATTTTATTAAAAAAAACAGTGATTATATGAATTTATTTACACCCCTTACACTGTTTTCTATAAGGGGTGTAACTAGGAGAGTATTTCGTAACCTCTTACGATATAAGAGGGCACAAAGTGTTTTATTACTTAATGCTTAAAATTTAATAATATATTTGTACATATAATAAAAATAGACTAGAAAGTCAATTAATTAATATTGACGTAATTACTAAATAAGTACAAGATTTTTTTTTTCTAATTATTTTAGTGTATTTTTTAGTCACATAATTATAAAGGAGAGATATCCAACCATTGCATTATTTTACTCATAAATAAATGTTTTATGGTTTTTATTATAAAACAACGATTAATTTATTATACACCCCTTAACCCAAACACTCCAAGGAGGATATTTCGTGACCCCTTTATTTAAAGTGGACAAGCTTTTATTAGTCAATGTTTTAATTACCCAGCGTCTTTAATAAAAATCTAATGTAATTTTTCATAGAAATGATCTAACATAAAAAGCAAATTTTATCAAAAAACTTTTTGATTATCTACAAGGAGTAAACCGCTGACAAATGTCTGTATACTAACGCCAAAGTAATGCCAAAAATACAAATTAAATACCAAAATTTCTCATATATTGCCCCACTAATGCCAAGCTGATTCCAATATAATACCACTAATACGACGAATAATATGTAACACATTTGTTTCACGAATTAACCTGTAACAATACTGCTAGGTAAGTGCACAGATTTTTTCCTAGGTAACTTAAAAGTCATTAAAAAGTCTAATTATATTTAAAGAAGATATAATTCCAACAAATTACATTATAAGGCCAATAATGCACAAGTAATACCATTAAAATTTTAGCGTTTTTAACTTGTGTAACATATTTCTTTAACGAATTAACCTGTAACAATAGTGGTAGGTATGCGCACAGATTTTTTCGCTAGGTAACTTATTAAGTCATTAAACAGGCCTATAAAAGCTATAACAACATATGTAATATGTTAATAAATAACAAATAATAAATGTTTTTACTGGTGTATTTCTGAAGTGTTCATTATTAAAAGTAGATATTCTTCAAGTTATGCGAACTAATAAGTAATGTTTTCGGTGAGACCGCGTATATGTCACTGGATTCTGGTTAGTATAAAGACTTTTTCTATAGAAAGAGTTTTTTCTATATTTTCCTTTCAAAATAAGACTAATTTCTTATTCTTTTAAATATTACAGTGTTTCTTTTTCCTAAAATGTTATACTTAATTTTCGCTTAAAATTAAAAAATCACCAAATGGAGGAAAATATACGTTATTGAATAAAGTTTATACAAATCACTTTACCATAACTACTAAAACAAAAAAGTAAACAAAAAACTACTAAAACTACTAACAAAAAAGTAACTAACAAAAAAGTAAAAACATGTCACTAACTAAAACTAACTAACTACTAACAAAAAAACTACTAACAAAAAAGTAAAAACATGTCATGGCGGAAGATATTCAGATGGCATTTCACACATTTATCTATTAAAATCGAGATTAAAATAATAAACTTGCGAAACATGTTATACACGAGATAGAAAGTTTCAGAATCGATTAATACGCAATACGCTACGCAGTCAACTTATTCCTATGCGCGGATGAGCGTCTTCAAGACTCTTCCTTCAGCCAGGGTCACGACGCCCCCGAAGAGGAATCGGCCTACGTTTGGCTAAACAGGCTGGACACGGTGGAGTACGATATTGGCGAGTCTGAATATTTATAAAAATTTGCAAAGTAAAATATGTTGGAAAAATAATTAATCCATACATATATAAAAGCTCAAAGGGTTTTTTGTTGCATCCATCCCGCCGAAACCGCTTTACCAATCTTGATGATCCTTTTTAAATGAAAGGTATATATGTGTAGATTTGTTATGAAGTATTTTTATAGTGCTTAATGGCTATTTCTTTGTGTAAAACGATTCAAATACTAAAAACATATACCTGAAAAACACCTACGCACAATACCTACAGAAATAAATTATTTGTCATTGTCAGTGGTGTGTCAGTTAGATTATATATTACGTTTTTAGATATTTTAGAGTGAGTTCATGCCGCCAGCTTTAGATACATAAATATTAGCACAAAGGTTCGTTTAAACGACATTAGTGAATTAGCTACACAAAGCGATTTTAGGAAATTCATCCTCTTAGAGAGTAAAATTATCTCGGAACAGTTTGTTGTCTGAAAATTCCCTTACTATTTGGTCTAGAAGAATGAAATCCTACAAAAAGAATTAGAAGACATTTTGAAATTCATCAACCAAATGGGTAAAGTTAGTAAAAATTTATATAAAACTTGGTGACCTCTGGATTATACACATATAAAATTGGCACAAAGGTAAAGCAAATTTATGAAATTTATACCTCCTTAGGGAGTAGAATAGGAATGAAAGTTTGCTGTACGGAAAATGCAATACTATAACATTATAAACCAGACAGTATAAAATTTTATACAAGGGTTTATTTAGTGACATCATAACGAAATATATCTCCTCAATTATCCTTCAAAGAATAAAAATAACCTATAAAGAGAGTATTAGTGCTCTTAATAAATAAAAAAAAGATGAAAATAAAAACATCTATGCTCACTAGCTCTCTATAAAGAAGTAAAAAAATCATTTAAATCAATGCATGAACGATTCGAGGTGTAACGCGAACGTAGTCGCGAGAAAAAGCTAGTAATTTATTAAATTATTTTATTTAACTCATTAATTTTCATTGCAAAGGAATTTTGTAATTCGCCACTATATTAGTTAAAAACTAAGAAACTTTGCTATATCAAATTTAAGTTTTGCGATTTTGACTTATACTTTTACAAAAATCTGAACACATTTTAAAAGAAAAAAGTTTGGTTTGGTGTAGTAATAACATTTGTGTAGATTGACTACAAGTTGTATAACATAAATTTCTACGACCGGTCTACCTAGTGGTCTGCAGCATCGCCTTGTGGTGCAAACGTGGGCCTGTTAATCTGTGAGGTGACGCACAAGAGCCAAGAAAACAGAAGCGTGGCTAAGAATTTAGTAATTAAAAAAAGTCTTTTAGATACAGTAGTAGGTATTAAAAGTTTTGTGTTTAAATGGGTTTGGTTTTTAACAGTTAAAATTTTATCGTAAAGTGTAACTTTCCGTAAGAATTCTTTATCTGTCATTGATCATGATCTGTCATCATGTTAACCTGATGTTTTGTATGTTATTTTGTTTTTTTTTCGAGGTTTTTTTGCTTGCTTGTTTTACGGATAGGTGCGATCGCATAATTATTATTGATAATGCTTTATTTAATGTTAACATTACTACTTTTTCAGTGAATCTTTAAATCTGTTTTTTTTTGTTAAGTTCGTTATTTAAACATATGTATGTAATACAGTCATATTAACACTAATCATATTTTTACGTTTTTATTCATCATTTTCAATGCCCTCCCGGTTGCATCTTTGTAAAGGACTGTGATTAAACTCCCAGAACCAATTTTTAAGGAATGTTTGTACCGACTTTTTCCCTCTTAGGAGATGAAATTTAGGGATAATTATAATTAAGAAGTGAAGCGCAGCACATACGGCAAATATGCCAGTTTAGCGTACCAAAAATAGTTGTATATATTCAAGTGATTTTTTATGCTTGAATTTGCCTGAAATATCATTATAAGCAATCAAATAGAAAAAAAATATACCGAGTTTTTTTATTAACAGGATCCTTTCACATTTTAGATAATTTTTTTTTCTTAAGATCCTACCTTTTTCACTATCTAGGTACTATGTTAAAATTTTAACTTTTGGCACTAGTGCAAAAATTAACTCATTGGGGCAAAAAATGATAAAAAAATATAATTTTGCAACATATCTAAAACGAATTTACTACGGGGGAGAGTGGATCGATGTTCTCCCGACTACCTATAAAGAAAACCCCCTCTATCAGACGGAGGACAATCGGGGACGCAAATCTTTTAATGCTTGTAAAGATAAAGGTCTAATCTAATTGTAAGAGAAGAAACGAGAGTGGTACTAGGTGGAAGTTGTTTTATAGTCCTCACACAAACTAGTCATATACACAAAAAATGAATAAAATTTATTCCACGACAAGCATTCCTTACAAATAGAAAAGAAAAAGAAAAATACATTATAATTACATAAATAACAAGTACTAACCTGAAGCTTCACAGTCCATCTTAAAGAAATTATTGAGTAACAACAATAAACAACAAAACGAATTTTAAAAACAAGTGTTTGCATGTTATCGCAAACGTTATCAAAACTTCAGAATTAAAGCGCACTATTTCCGCGCCTATTACTACTTGATTTATTTGCTGTTTTTGATGGTCTGCTGACAGATAAGAGCTCCAGCGTATTCAGAACAATCGTGCGTGGACAAAATATGTTTTAAAAATATTAGATTTTTTTACTTTTGGCACGCTAAATAGCCATAATTGCCGTATGTGCGCCGGCTTCCAAAATTCGGGAGCACGGATGCCGGCTCCGAAAATTTAATTGCCAACTTACCCCAGAGACTAACGAACGCTAAACAAATGTAAATTAGTAAAAACCAAACCAACCCCACCAATAATCACCACAATAATCACTCTAACTTCACCAAAAACAGTGAAGCCAACGCAATCCGTATTTTGATTGCTATTAAATATTTACAGCTTTTTTTTAAATGAAAACAGCTGTAAAAAAATAAAAAAGTACTGGTTCGGCTTTTTTTTTGTGAGGGGGTGGTTGAAAAATCTTTTATAGACGAATAGTGATCATTTCCATATCCATCTCGAGAGAGACGGTCCTAGAAATAACCCCTAGACAGTGTGGGACTCGGTTGATACCCACTAAAAAAAGTCCACCTCCGAGGAATCAGCCGCCGAAGAATGGTCAGCTATTATTCCTGCTAATATGTGGGGAAGAAAAAAAAAAAAAAGGGGGGTTGTGGGGTGATGGGAGGACTATATTATGAGAAGGGGGGGGGGGACAAAATTAATTGTCTAGGAGAATGGTTTTAAGATGGGAGTATTTGAAGTTTCTATAGTCCTCGGGATTGTAATCGAATATTTTTAGGGTACTATTGGGGATAGTACCGATTTCCTCGTAGAACTTCAAGGCACGATCTCGAAGGTATTTGGGGATGGGGTCGATGCGTAGGTCGGTACGGATGTCGGAGTTGCGTATATACCAGGGAGCTCTGGTGATATAGCGGAAGATTTTGTTTTCACAAACTTGGAGTCTGTGGATTTGGCTGTCAGAGGCTCTACACCATACTGGGGCTGCATAGAGGAGCTGAGGGCGAATGACTGTTCTGAACAGTAGGACTTTATTTGAGAGGGAGAGGGTGCTCTTTTTGCTGAGGATGCCATGAAGGCTAGCATAAGTGGCACGGGCACCAGAAATTTTCTTGTCGATATGAGGGACCCAGGATAGCCGTCGAGATACTTGGCGGTTTCCCCTCAAGGGATCTCTTCGTCATCTATGACTAGCGGAGGAGGGAGTGGGAGCCTCATTCGTCCGCAGACGAACAAGGTTTGGGTTTTTGCTGCGTTGATTTTGATTTTCCGGTGGGAAAACCAATCAAGCAGCTGGGCGATGTAGGGTTGGACCCTGCTCTGAATTCCATTGCTCGAGGCAGTGGAGTAGAGACAGGTGTCGTCTGCGAATAACGCAAGACGAGTCTCCAGGGATTTGGGGATATCGGATGTGAAGGTATTATAGAGTGTGGGTGACAGGACAGAGCCCTGCGGCACCCCCGCCTCTATAGTACGAGGAGTGGAAAGAGACTCTCCGATGCGGACCTGGAATCTCCTATCGACAAGAAAGGATTTAATGATGAGAGTGATCTGTTGGAGAAAGTGGAAAACGTGGTGAAGTTTGAACACAAGGCCTTCGTGCCAAACCCTGTCAAAGGCCTTCTCGATGTCAAACATGACAAGACCAGTGCCCCGCTTGGCGTTTAGACCCTGCGTAACATATTCCACCACGCGTGCGACTTGCTGTTCGCAGGAGAGGGATTGGCTAAATCCGAACTGCTCCTGAGGGATGATCTCGGCACTAGCCAGGAAGTCGTTAATTCTAGAGAGAATAACTTTCTCAGCCAGTTTCGAGAGGGAGGAGAGGAGGCTGATGGGGCGCCAGTTTTCTGGGAAATTGAGGTTCTTATTTGGCTTTGGGATTAGAATAATTATGGCTAGTTTCCAAACGTTTGGAAAATATCTGAGGGATATTATCAGATTAATGATGGTGGTAAATTGGGTTATAAGAACCTCGGGGAGGTGTTTCAGTGCGATGTTGTTTACTTGGTCGTGACCTGGGGCTTTCCTGCTGCGCAGTGGAGGTGATGGATGAAATTTCTTTAGGAGTTGCTGGGGGGATAGGGGCCTCGAGAGGGGGAATGGGGGCTACGAAGTTTTCGTAGAATTCTTCTACAACTTCATCGAAATCGATGTCGTCGTCGGGATTTCGGTTTGGCCGGAATTGGCGTTCTAACGAGTCGGCAAAGGTCTCTGCCTTCGCCTCGTCGGAATAGACCACTCCGTTCAGGCCGTGAATTGGGGGGACGTAGCGTGAGTTGGTGTTTCTCATTCGCTTTTGAACCTTCCAAAGCGACTTTTTATCGTCCTCAAGCGTAGATACAGTGCTCTCCCACCTTTCATCTCTGAAAAGTTTGAGCTCTTTCCTAATCTCGCGCACCAGACTGTTAATCTGTCGCTTTAGATTGGGGTCGAGAAGGGCACGATATTGGCGTTTGAGCCAATTTTTCTCGCGAATGAGGGCTCGGATGTGAGGGGGGCTAGAAGAGTGTTGTTTGGATTATTTGGCACTGTTGAAGTGCTATGTTCTATGGCTTGGGTTATGGCTGAAGTGAAGGTGGTGACCGCCGTCTCGAGCGAGGCGGCGTCCGCGAGGCGCGGTAGGGTGGCCGGGTATTCTTGGAGAGTTTTGGCAAATTTTTGCCATTTGGCGGTTTTACGTGTTTTATGAGTGGAGATCGTGTGAGTATTAGTGAGTGTAAAGAACACCGGGGAGTGGTCAGAACTAAGCTCATCATGCACTGAAACTGACAGGTGGGATGTTATGTTTTGAGAAAGTCCAAAGTCTATGGTCGATGGTAGGCCATGGGAGGGAAAACAGGTCGGGTCACTTGGAAAGCGGCCCTGAATGGGGAGGTCGTTGAGAAGTTCGGCTACTGCCGTTCCTCGGAGGTTTCCTTGCCGGGATCCCCAACGCCGGTGTCTGGCGTTGAAGTCCCCGGCAAGTAGGATTGGGAATTTGGTAGAGGAGAGAAGCACTTCGAGATCGTGTCTTGTGTCCTCGCGAGAGGTCTGGTTGGGGATGTAGATGGATGCCACAACGACAGGGCTGTTGGATGTTTGAATTTGGACTATTGTTGCTTCGATGGAACGAAGCAGGGGTGTTGGGAGAGGTGTGTGGCGATGTGAATTTTTAACGAGTATGGCGGTGCCTCCGCCTCGTCGGTCAGGGCGGTCGTTGCGGTAGACAAGATGGCTGGGAAATTTGAATGAAGTGTGAGGGCGAAGGTAAGTCTCTTGGATTAGGACTAAGTCGGGACTGGATTGGGTGATGAAATCGAGAAGCTCGAGCCGTTTGGGAAAAACGGAATTTGCGTTCCATGAGACTATGAGGAGACCTTTTGCATGAGTGGAAGTCATTGCTTAGGCTGGGGGTTTAGGGGGAAAGCGAGCATGCCGGAAAGCATGTTAGCAACTGCGGCTTGGACTTGAGCTTGGATTTGCTCGAGTAAAAGCCGCTGAAATGCGGGACCGAAGAGGTTTTGAGCTGAGATTTGCTCAACTAGAAGTTTTTGAAAATCTGGACTAGGGGGAAGGGGGGATGGTAGTCCAGACTGGTTTGGGGGCAATACTTTGGATGGAAGGGGTGTGTTACCTTTTGCTACATTAGCATAGGAAGACGATTGGGTAGTTGAACTGAAGCCAGAGGGTTTTCTAGTATCATTTGGTCGGTCCTTATTAGAGGAGGGTCGATTTTCCGGGTTGTTGGGATTTTTGGGGCAGAGAATGTGATTTGCGGGGTGTGGTCCGCCACAGTTCGTGCAAACTGCGGCAGAGTCCACCGTTTTTTCGCAGGATTTTGTGCTGTGGTGTCCGTCACACTTAACACAGCGGGGTGGGCAGAAGCAGTTTGTGGCAAAATGACCGAAAAGTTGACAATTGTGGCATTGGCAAGTGCCATTACCACGATTTTGGGGTTCGATTGTAACCCTGAGAAGGGCTACAGTACGGACTTGGAAAATATGAGTCTGACTACGGGGGTTTCGGATTTTTACTACTGGAAGGGGCTTACCTTTTCGGGTAAGGCGATGAATTTCTTTGACTTCGAACCCTTGAGAGGTCAAGTCGTCGATGATCATTTCGTTCTCGATATCAGTTTCGATGTTTTTGATTACGACATTTAGGTCCCTTTCTTCAGGGAGAAAAAATGTATAATAGCTTATCTTTTGACTCTTGAAGTAAGCTGTTATGAGCCTGTGATCGGCGATAGTGGCGGGGCTAATTTGTATACCGTGTTGCACGGTTTTGGAGCTTTTTATGGCGATTTTTTGCTCCTTTAGTCTGCGAGTTATACTCGACCACAGTCGAGTATCTCTCAAGACTATTGGAGTGGGCTTAAGGGAGGTCTGTTTGGTAGGTTTTTCTTGCTGCGTTTGAGGAGAAGCAGAGGGAGTAATTTCAGCAGGAATCTGTCTAGCAGGGCTGCTGGGTCGAATTGCTGGATCTTCCACAGAGGTACCAGAAGAAGATGGACCTGAGGAAGATGGGCCTAGAGTGGGGAGTGGGGGGAAATTATCATGTTGTGGGGAAGCAGCCCTCGCTGCTATTTTCTTATTGTTTTTAACTGATGAGAAGGAGTCGTCAGAATTACTCTGACGTGCCCTCTTCTGTCTAAGGACCTTCCTCTTTGGGCTAGAATCCTCTGACTTTTCTGATGAAATTTTTGGAATTTTGGGGAGTTTACGGCCGTTTGACTCGCGAAGTTCACGGATGTTATTTATTTGTATCATGAGATCAAAGAATTTAGCCTCGTACTCGTCTAATTTGTCTGGGAGGATGGGAGGACGCGTGTCACTCGAATCTGATTCGTAAGAAGCATTTGAGGAATCGTCTGATTCCATTGGAATGTCGTTTAGGGGAGTTTGGGTGGAATTTATTGAACCGCTAGGGTTCATTTTTGGGAGTCCCCGGACGACGTCCAGGGATGTGGAGAGGTTATTCGACGAAAGAACAATAATAATATAAAATATTCACTTACCTGAAAATTTTTCCTGGGGATAAATCACTACACTAATACACTACACTGCCGGCGCGGTACAATACCGAAAGCGAATTTACTGTGAGGGCTGCGATGTTCACTGAACGAAGCGCGGTACTCAACTGACTGACCGTTCTGGTTCGGCGTGAGACTTGAACCAAGGACCTCTGGTTCACGAAGCGATGGCTTTAGTCATGGAGCCACAACTGCTTTTTTGGTTCTCATTAAGAAATACATAAAAATACCTAATAGTAAAAAACCTTTTTTAAAATGTATTAATATTTTTTTATTTTTTAATTATTATTAATTATTGTGAATGTATCAAAAATTGAAAAAAAACTAATGAAATTAAAATTATATGATCAAACGAACTTACCTTAAGTTCGATCGTAATTATATGAAGCGTCCACTCCGAATATATTATCCTTGATTGTGTACTACGTAGTCCGTCCCAGGCTACCTACCGTGCGCCATTTTAGAGACCAAAGAATAAAACAAAAGCCGGTCCTGTCCAGACAGCCGTGCGTCCGTCGACTATCTATGCATTTACCTCATTCTTTAGAGATTTCATTGTTCATTAATTATTTAGCACCACAATCAGTGTAATTGGAAGGGTGGGAAGATAATATATTCAGACTGGACGCTTCATGTAATTACGATCGAACTTCACTTAAGGTAAGTTCGTTTGATCTATGAGAGTTCAGGGAACCAAACTTATAATTATGTTTTTCGGATATACTTTGGAGAAAAGAAAGAACATCATAATTAGAAGCTTTGAACGGAGTGATGTTTTCTTCTGAACAAAATTGCCGGCATAAACGGTATGTGGTGTCGTATTGCTTCGTGGTCGAGTCAGCGATAGAAGCAAACATAGTGTCAATGGCTCTTTCAGGAACATTTCTTAATCGGAACGAAAGCCCGATAATTTGGCGGCCACTAGGGTAAGTTGATGGGCATGTGGATGTGCTTGGCTAGAAGGAGAAGATAACGAATTTATAGATGGAATAAAAATAAGTTGAGAAACTTATAGTTCAACCACTAGCTTGGAAAAAAGTGGAAACAATATTGATAAGTCCAGTAGTAAGGTACAATTAAAATACCTTCTGCTTTATCCTGAATTATTTTTTGCAGTACTTGCAGAAAAATGCTAAACGGGGGAAAAGCGTAAAAGTGAAAATCGTGCCAATTCACGGTAAAAGCATCGACAGCCCCCGAACCAGGATCCTTGCGCCAAGAGATGTAATCGGTGTATTTTTTATTTATATGCGAGGCAAATAAATCTATATCGGGCTCTCCAAAAACTTTTACGACTTTTTGAAAAGTCTCGTCAGATAATGACCATTCGGAATCCTGATTTGTTTGTCGTGATTCGATGTCAGCCTCATAATTGAAGCGTTTGGGAGTAAAACATGGTAAGTGACAAAATTCAAATTTTACAGGGGAGGTGTTTTTCTACTAATTTAATTTAGATAAAATTATTGAAAATCTATTTTGTTACTAAAGCCTCTAAAAGTGAAAGAAACAATGAAAAAACAGTGAACAATACCGGTTTTATTTTTTTCTGGGTGTGTAATAGATGCATTTTAGTAAAAAAAATGCTACTTAACAAGTTTTTTATGCATTTAAAATGTAAAATTATAAAACCTGTTTTAGAAAAAAATCCTTGTTTTTTTTATATTGAGACTACAACTTACGAATACAAACAAAAATAAAAATGTCACATAAAACAAGAATAAACATGTAACATGCCAGTTAAATTAGAAACTAATGTCATAAAACTAAAATAATCATGTCCCATGGAACAAAAATAAACATGTGCAATAAAACAAACACAAATATTTCAAATAAAACATAGGCAAATTAAACTTATTTGCTATCAATAGATGTCTTACGACTTAAGCGAAAAATAAAAAGGATGATGAACTGGAGGGATCCACTGAAGACAGGAAATAGTTTTCTATTAAGTTACCTTGGAAGTCTTCCAGCGAAAGGCTTGGTCTATCACGTTTTTTCTTCAAGTTTATGGGCTTGGATTGTCCTGAGTATGTGTCATAAGCAAGCATACCATATGGATTATCTATATTAAACTCTAGTTTTACACAGCTACTTATCCTATTATAATTTGGTTGGGCAAAATTTTCTCTCATTTGCGAAATATTTAAAACATCTTTTCTTTCAATTCTGTTGATGGTAAATGGATGTTTCTTCTGAGATTTTCTTAAATCATCTTCCCATTCGCTCGTGGGAATATATTGCGGTTTTTGTCTTTGCATATTTTTCAACAAGCGCAAACTCCCTGTCACTGGGTAACATTGTGTGTCCCACCTGTGGAAAGATATGCACTATTTTCTTAAATCTTCCGGAAGCCAACATTTGCAGCCAAAGGCCTACGATTGTCCAGTTTTTGTTTTGCCGGCAACAATTATCAGAAACGGCATACAAGACGGATATCAAACTTCTCGAAGTATTTTTTCAGGCAACTCGGTACTTCATCAGATCCACGTTTGGCCACAGACTCATTCCAAAGACAGAAGTAGCCTTGTTCCGGTTTTTTACAGCAAGGAACACTGAAATTATACCACCACAGCTTTTTCTTGTAAAAGCATGGGCCAGTGGTTAGTTTTGGAGTAGGCAGAGCCTGTTGCAAGTCAAAGGTTATCACGTGTACACTATTGTCCTTGGCCTCCTCTACTGCCTGTTTAAGAGCTGTTCTTGCCGCTTCTCTGTGCATTTCACCACAATAAGAGTTTCCTAATATCTGTAAAATTTATTCTTAAATATTCTAGATTGTATGCTTATATCAATTATCAGTTACCTTTTAACCAATTTTTCCTTTCATAGAAATCAATATTAGAGAAAAGTCTTTATAAATAATACTCTTCATATCTCTTCGCCAATGTCTGTAACATTTTCTGATGTTTTCATTTTCATATTTTATGAAAGTTTCTATTTAACTATTAAAACGTTCGCGATGACACTGCACTATAACTATTTTTTTTTTCATAATTAAGTAACAATTACAATATTAAATATTTCAACTAAATATTAAAATTTACAAACTTGTAAAAGGGTAAACAAAAATATAAGGTTAGAAAATTTCTGACCTAGTTTAACCTTGTCAATTTTTTTCAATGTTGCCATACTTTACATAATAACTTAAAATACAGGTATTACATCAAAAATATACACAAAAAATATTCGAAATATTTAATTAAATATTCTCAAGAATATAAATAATTTTTAAAGATTTAAAATATTCATCATATTTCATTAAGAATATATGTTCATTATACTATAGCATGCATAATTTATGATGAAATTTTGTTGAATTAAAATCAGTATGGCAATAATGGAAGTCTCTTAGAAGTCGCAGTTTAAAGGGACGAGGTGAAAAACGTTTCATCTTTTGCCGGCTGTCCCGTTTTTGTTCGACAGTATGTATCTTGAAATGAATCCGATAATGTTTTAAAAACTTTTAAATAATTAAAAATACTGCTTACTAGCTCCCAATCTTGAGACGAAATAAGATAATCCTTTAAGTCATCATTATTTTCACACACATTGTCATCACATTTTCACAAATATTTAGAGGTTTTTTCATTCGTAGAGCCCAGTTACCATATTTAATGTTGAATTCCATCTTGTTTTAAAATCAATTACTGGCCATCGTTAAATCTCCACATTTACAAGAGTTAATGAATTTAAGAGCTAGCGTTCTAATATTGTCTACTGACGATTTATTGTTTACATCAACAATTTCAGTATCAGTAAGTTTGTCGTCATTTTCGTCTTCATCATCAATACAAAAAACTTCAAGGTCTATTACGTCTGCCACGCTACTCTCAGCTTTTATAATTTTGAGTAGATCTTGTACTGCTAGATTTAAAACGTGACTAAAGCAAACGAAATGATTGTCTTTACTGTCAAAATTTTCCATCATGTTGGATAAATGCTGAGCAAATGTAAAATTTGATGCTGCACTATCTGTAGTTATACATTGAATCCTTTCTTTAATTTTATATTTATTAATCACACTATCAATTATGTTGGCTATTTCGACACCTGCATGCTGTCCTAGCGCTGGGGTAAAATCCAAAACAACACTTTTTAATTTTCAATCTTGATCAATAAAATGATATGTGATGCCATAAAATGACATGTTGGCATTGGATGTCCAAGAACTAATTGTTTTAGATATTTTGAAACAGTTATTGACGTTTGCAAGCTGTTTTTGCATGGAACAATATATATTATAAATTTTTGTCCGTAAAGCATTTGGTTTTGGTAACTTTGCCTCTTAATTTAAAAACGAGAACAGAGCTGTAGATGCTTCGTCTTCAAAAAATCTGAATGGAAGATATTTTTTTATTGCCAATTCTATTATGAGATTTTCAAATTCTAGTTGATTAAAGGTTGATTTTCATGCATCCGTTATCCGACGATACGATGATACGATATTAATTTTATTGGTTGAATTTGAAGACTTTGATTGGTTAGAAATGGTTAACCAATCGAAGCCTTTAAATTCAGCCAATAAAATTAATATCGTATCATCGTATCGTCTGACAACGGATGCATGACAATCAAGCTTAAATCCTCCAAAAGTAGATGTATTAGACGCATAGATTTAGTAAGAACAGATATCACATTAGACATTTTAACCCGATCAAACAATCGGAGGTTGACTACGTACTGTAAAAACCAACTGAGATAGAGAAGGCGACATTGCCACATCTCAAATTTGCGCCTATTTACTCAGTTTGATTTGCAGAAAAGGTGACTTTAAAACCTTTATCGGATATCAATAAATCTCAATTTCTTAATTAAATTAATAGTGTATTTTTAAAGAAGCATGCGTAATAACCAGAGGATATATGCGTTACTATTAAAGGACATGTTTACTGTTTAATGTGCTGCAACGTCTAGAACTATTGGCAACGTCGCTGCTAGTCTTCCAGAATGAAATGAGCCGTCCGTCCCACCACCCCTCGCAACGGCCCTTGGTCCGTTATAGCGTACTACGTTTAGATTGCGGTGTGTTTGAAGTCGGAATCAAGACGAAAGTGAACTTTCACTACTACTTTTGAATCTGCGAATTCAGTATGGTACGACAGTGTCAAGTGTGTGGAAAAATAAGCTCAAATTACCCGAATTTGTCTTTTCACAGGTAGGTATTGTTTCCGCCCGCCGTAATCGTACATAGGCGTCCCACAAGGGAGCTTCTCACAATTAAAATAATTTCTAATTATATTTGTAATTAATCTATTAAAACAAGAACGTAGTAGCCAGTAATTGAATTATAATTCGTCTCTCAATGACTACCTAACTGTTGTAGATCATAACAAATTTGAATATAAACGTTGCATTTGAAATTTTATTTTTAAGCCAGAAAGTGACATTTTTTTCTTAAAATTGCCTCATTCCTGGTCATTATATACGATATTCTAAAGGAATTTTGCTCAACAAATAAACAAAGGTGTTACCCGACCTTTTTTACATTTTATTGCTTTATTATATCTGCCCCTTCGGCCTTGTTTAGACAATTTTTTACCACTGTACAAATACCTCTTCCTAGAGTTATTTGTACGGTGTGTTTACCTTTTTTTTAGAATGGGACGAACTGTAAATAATTCTTAGGCTACTAGTTTTATACATACCTATATACAGAGTGACCCAGGCCTCCAAAAAAGCTTTTTACCTATTACTACTAGCTGCTCTCGCCATCTAGCACTCGCCATAGTAGTACGTTTTGTACTCAAATGCTATTTTCTGCTTTTATGCTTTTTGTTTGTCGGATTGAGGGTTAAAGCAAAATCGGCCTGACGATGGAGATAAATCTCCGAAACCGGTCGTCGAATGGCTGTTCCCTTCAGTCTGATCAACTTAATGCAGAGAATAAGCATATATGTAGGGGCTAGGCCTTAATAATTTTTTGCTTCTTGTATTTTGTTTATTTATACAAACCCTACCAAGCCTTGAGCTCCATCTACGGTAACGTAGATGAAGCAAACGTAATTCATTATTATGCGACAGAAATCCCATACTCTAGCACACAGGTTTGATACTTTTAATGAATCAATTTTCAATTTTCGCATTAAATATTGATTTTAGGTATAGGAAGTTATTAATAATACAAGATTAAACAACTATTACACAGTACTTCACAGGAAGCTATCGATTGCGCACTAACTCAATCGTTACTAGTTACTAATTTTGAAGTTCTTTTTAAGATCAAAAACGGTAAAACTAAAACCTAAACTATCATTTCAGATTAAACGGGAAGTTCTAAATAATGTTGCCTATTCTAAACAAGAAAAATGTATTTATAAGTTTTATAACATCTCTAATTAAATTTGAACGAAAAGAATATTTCTGTTTGCTGTAGGTAATTTTCTCAGGGAAAATACGAAAATAAAAATTACTTTTTAAGTCAAAAAAAATCAAAAGGTAAAGTTATTCTAAAAAAGGACTGTCCTTTTCAAAAAAGGACAGGTGGCAACCCTAGGTATTTCTGGAATGGAAATTTAATGGCAAATCTACAACTTTAGTTTAAAAATATGTTCCGGCCATCTATGTTTACAAAAATGTCTAAAATGTGCTTTACCATTGCCTCCATATTCTGAAAAAAAAATTGAAGGAAAAGTCACCAACCACAAACCTAATATAGAACTGTTTCGGAAGCCTGAGTCACCCTGTGAATATTCAAAAGTAACTGAAAGTTTAAATTGAAAATCGACGTTAGAGCGATTTTCGAAAACCGCCTACTAACGTTATATTATTATATTAGACCTTATAACAAAACATCTGACGAAAAAGTGTTAATGTAGTATATTAATATGGAGTATAAATTTTACTAATTAATTTACTTTTACTTTACTAATTAAATGCTTTCCTAAAAACGATACGCCACTGGCCATTAGAACAATTGAAATGCGCCTAGTTGCCGGGGTCGGAAATTTTAGACTTCTCTGTCTCTTCTGTCCTTGTTTGACACATTGGAATGTTTGATACACTACCAACGACTATTTATGAATGAGATGTTCGGTCTATCTTTATAATGTCTTTGATTAGACGCAACCTGAAATAGATAAAAAAAACTTTATTTCTCATTTTACGACAAAAAATCATTCTTTATAAAAAGTTCTGCTTGTCGCAAAAATTAATTTAGAGTATTCCAATTTTCAATCAGCTGATGTACAGGGTGTTAACAAATTAGGAAAAATAAAAAATGTTTCAAGATAGAAATACTGTTGGAAATTTGATCGACTTTCTAATCGTACAAATGAATAACTATTTTTTGTTACTGAAAATATATTTAAATGCACAATATTTGCACCCACTGCACCTTGGAATATAATTATTATTTTCTTACGCCTTCGTCTCGTAAAAAATAACAAAGTGCACCGTTGCGTTAGCACGGACTGATGGGCTCGTCACATAATTTCAAATTCAAAGATAAGCAAACAAGCCTCCTGCACCCCGCTAGTCCCGAGGCCTGTATTTCTGGGTGGCTTTCAGTTTTCGTTTATGTGTTTAAATGTGTATTATGTGTACTCTCGATGCTCGAGACGAGACGAGAAATTGCCTTCGAGACGAGATTACTCGTCTCGATGAAACCCTATTCTTTACACAGCTATTTTACATGGCTAATGTTTTATAACGTTTTACAAAAAAAATTAGTTATGACAATATGTCTACATATTGGCTGATTACAGCCAGATATTGGGGCAGTTTCAGCACATTACGTTTTTTGTTAAAACTGTTAAAATAATGCAATCGCTTTTAAAAGAAACTTGTTTTTATTATATTAAACATTTTGTAATTGAAAACAACTAAATTTTAAAGGTTAGAATAACGTTCAAGTTGTCAAAACTATAAAACAAACACAAATATTTAAACTTGAACCATGACAAATAAATTCTAAATTTTAAAATTTCTTCAGAAAAATAGTGGTTTCTTATTTTACATTAATATTATCAAAATTATAACCAAAAGTTAAACTCGAATCTCTTCTGGACACACATCATTTCGTGTACAAATTTCTATATCATCTACTTGGGGAAAATGGAATGTATTGGTGTTTGCTCTGCGCCTAAGATACTTGACCTGGTATATATTATTTGAAATAATATTTTGCACACAACCAATATAATGTATTGTGGTATTTTTCACTGAAAATTTTACTAGAATATAGTTATTTAATTCTATTTTGTCTTCTTAACATCCTATTTTGTCTTCTTTGAAACTTAGGTTTTCCTCTGTCTCACTATCATAGTCAAAATCAGACCCCGATGATTCACTATTAGAGCTTGAAAATACCTTCTTTTTGACCTGTTTTATTATTTTTTTATTTTTGACTGATTTATTACACAGGTCTGCAAAAAAGAAAAAATTGAGTGCTGTTTTTGTTATTTTATGTTATCTTTATGTTTTTGGGTGTGCTGAATCCGGAAATGATTTCCGTTTTGTCATAAAATATCACGTTTTCTGACAACTAGGCTAGCTATGTAAAGTGAGACTCCTAAAAAGATAAACAACAATAGACTTAAAAATAACTTTTTTATTACAAAATTATTTATTAAACATATTTTTTAAGTGAAATAAGCCTTCTAGCACACACTAAAATCTGTTCTTTTTCCCAGTGAGGCTTCTTCTGGTACATTTACGCTTATGGGTAGCGTTCGGAATGTCTCTCTGAAGCATCCAACACTAGTCTGCCATCATTGAAACGTTCCATCTTCCTTGGTATCTTTTTTCCATCTCTTTGATATCCTGATGGAATCGTTCACCTTGCTCTTCAGTTACAGCTCCCAAGTTTTCCGGAAAGTAGTCAAGGTGGGATTGGAGAAAATGCACTTTAAAACTCATCAAGCAACCTAAAGATTTAAATGCTTCTAGCATTCTGTCGACGATTTGCTTGTAGTTTGGATCTTTGTTATTGCCTAGAAATTTCTCAATAACTTCCTTAAATGCAATCCACCCTTCTTTTTGAGGATCCGTCATACTATTAATAAACAGTTGATCAGTCATATGCCTTCTAATGTCTGGTCCGACAAACACACCTTCCTTTATCTTTGCCTCCGAGAGGCCTGGAAACTTGGCGAGCAAGTATCTGAAACAATCTCCATCTCGTGGAAGTGATTTTACGAATTGCTTCATTAATCCCAACTTTATGTGAAGAGGTGGTAAAAGGACTTTTTGGCGTGGTACCAATGTTTCTCGGAGAACTCTTCTTAGTCCGGTGATTTTATCTGTCTCGACTATCCCATAAACACAGAAAACAAGGGTATTTGGTAAAACCAGCTTGTTGACCAAGTAACATACACAAGATTTTAAAATCCCCACACACTTGCCAACCATAGTCTTCGTATTTCAGTTTGCGAAGAACCAATTCCAAGTTCTCATAGGTTTCCTTGAGGTGTACGGAATGACCTACAGGAATGGAGGCATAACAGCCGCCATTGTGAAGCAAAATGGCTTTAAGACTTCTTTTTTTATGAATCTATAAAAAAACGCCATTGCGAAGGATCATATTGAATTTTAAATTCTTCCATAAAATCTTCAACATTGGTGCAATAAACCAACTCGTTCTCCTGGGCAAAATAAGTAACGAACTTCTTTTCGCGATATCGGAACCACGAAGAAGACACTCCTGACGAGAATCGCTAAATTAATTAATACAAAATTAAAAATGCAATGCAAACGGATCTGGCACAGACCGTTACATTAATAAATGAAAATATCTAAAAAAATTAAAAATACACTCATTACTATATGAAATTTGGATTTTGTTAAATATCCGGACGTCTAGGATTTTTTTCAATATTTTTTTTTGTTTTTAGCACAAAAAATACGTGGAAATCAGTTGAAAGTAACCAAATAGCTTTTAGGTCGCAGACCTGTGATCTGTGTAGGGTATCTTCAACTTTCCCTTTTCTTTTTCAATTCTATTCTTTTGCTTTGTTTTCTTGTTTTCTTCTATTTCCTCTATTCTCTTTTTTCTCGGGTGTTTCAGTATAAATTCTTGACTTCCCCAGATTAGCTTTAGGCTTTCCTGGCATAGTTTTGGGTCTAAAAACTTTTGGGAGGGGTCGAACCAATTCAGGTTCTTCGAACCATTCTTACATTTCGATTCCTGCATTAGTTTTTACAGAACTCTCACTTTCAATAAGGTCATTTTCGGTTCCTCCATCCTGTTTCTCAGCTAACGGATTTCCTGTAGGTTCGTTGTTATTAAATACCAAAGTGGCTTCGAAATCTTGGTCTGTGAAACCTAAGGAGTTAACTGGCCATATTCCTGGTTTTTCAAAAGAACTGGTTATGTTACGTGGTGTAAATGCTTCTAAAAATCGGATTTTAGTGAGTTTTGGTATAAGTTTAGCGGTGACTGTTTTTCCAGGATTATTTGACAACCGTTCATTTAAAGAAACGGAACATTTGCTTTTAAAGGGTCCAAAAACTCCAATATCGAGTGGTTGGAGTTTATGCGATGTATGCGGTGTAAAAGAAAGAAGAACTACTCCATTTTCCCTTGCATAAAGTATCGCATCCAAAGTTGTATGAGATTCGTGATTATCCATAAGAAGGAGAATTTTATTTTCTCTGTTGCATTTTGTATGTTTTACAATGTGTTCTAGTGTCTTCACAAACAATTCCCCGGTCATCCATCCTGATTTATTTCCAAAAGCGGCACTTAATGCAGGACTACCTTCCAGATACTTTTCTATATTTCTCACCCTCGGGAAAATGTATACAGGAGGAATTGCAGTTCCTGTTGCGTTGATCATTCCTACTACAGTTACTAATTCTCCTCTCTCGGCCGAAGCAATAAGACCAATTTGTTTTTTCCCTTTTGTAGCTATGACCTTTGGTGGGTTCAATACCGTAGTCACACCGATCTCATCTAGGTTAAAAATTCGTTAAGGTGTAAATTTGTATTTTTCTAACACATTCTTGTAATAACAGTCCTGATAGGGCAGTAAGCATTAAAAGGGCCATTACATTATTATCAAATATATCTAACTTAGTATTTATATAATAGTCCTATAGAGGTTTATCAGTCCTATAGAGATCCTGCCAATCAATAGAGTACAGGTCATTCAGAAATTCTTCAGAGTATGCCATTTTTAGGCTCCTACTTTTAACAACTTAACTAGTTTTGTAAATATATCTAACTTAGTATTTATACAATCAGTCCTATAGAGGTCCTGTCAATCAATAGAGTACAGGTCATTGAATCAATAGAGTACAGAAATTCTTCAGTGTATGCCATTTTTAGGCTCCTACTTTTAACAACTTTACTAGTTTTGTGCAGTTTTTCACACTTAAGCCTACAATAGACAGCCTCATGATCCGTCTCTATTGGTTCACAGGTAATGACCCCACTACTTAAAACTAAATCACTTTTATTTGTTATTATTAGATCTAGTAAAGATTATTAATTAAGTATAACTTAAGTATATCACAGATAAAATTGCACTGTGGAGAATTTTTCCTTAACATGTTAATATTAAAATCGCCAGTACATATACAAACATCACTTTCACAAATTATATCGGGTAAGACATCATACAAACAGTGCAGATTGTTAAAATGTACTGATGATGTTCGATAGACAGTACCAACAGTCACCTTTCTTTTATTAAACTTTATTTGTAGCCACAATTGGTCGATGCCATTATTAGCATCTGGCAATGCATGTACTTGGACTTTAAAATTGGTACTTAAAATTGGTAAATGACCACGATGTAAGTAGCGTGGCTCAGTAGACGGCCACTTAAATGGCAAAAGTTAGCAGAAGCAAAGTCAAAAACCAGCAGTTGGCATTTGATACATTTGTATAGTTTCTCGCCATTATGAGTAAATAATGTCGTCCTCAGATGAAAATGCCTTAGCCATAGTAAATTTAATTAATATTAATAAAAAATGGACTAAACGTAGGCATTCGTTGGAATTATAATCATAGATCAGAGGATATTTCTCAATAATTGAAACAAATTGAACATTGAATTCCCGATTGTCTTTCATTTTTCAATACGCACACAAATACCATACCAAAAACCAATTTTGCAGCCTTCTGACGTGACAAGAATTAGAACATGTTCTATTTTTAATGCAGTCGTATGACATGCCACGTGTCGCTTTGCTCGCTTTGTCACTTTGGTGGGTTCCTGTTTATTTGTTTACGTTGGTTCGTTGGTTATAAACCACGTTACTTCGGTGGGCGCCCTGCCTAACATAAGCTGCTACGCCTCCACCTCTGCCGTCTCTATCTTGTCGATATAATTTAAAATTATCAATTTCATATAGGCTTGAGGGCACATAGCTATTTAACCATGTTTCAGAAACTGTAATAATGTTATATGGGGAGGACTGAATAAACACTGGGACATCTGAAAATTTGTTACACAATGACCATGGATTGATTTGAACAATAAGTAACGATTGCTCGCTTTGATTCGGCAGGCATTTGGGCAGCCTCGATTTCACCACTATTTCTTCCTCTGGAACTGGGATTTCCTTTGAAAATTCTAACCACGGCCATGTGGATAAAGGTTATTATTTGGCTTCGCATTGGATTTGTAACTGTCAACATAACAACCATCTGGCCAAAAATCATTTGAGAGGTACTGTGCTTGTAGTTCTTCAGGGACATTCGTTGATTATTGCGACGGACTTTTGTTTAATCAGTTCAGCCTCCAATCTCTCTACTCTTTCCATCAGCAGGTCCAACAAAAAGATCGGCACATTTCTTAGAATAATGGTGGAGTGTTCTCGTCGTTAGGACGCGTACACGGACTTCCGACGCTTTAATCCCGGAGCAGTTCCGACACACAACCATTACACAACTTTGTGACACATGTCACAGGGACATCCGAACAGTTCCACTTTGTCTTCTTTTTGGACGCAGTCCATACAACATACATAGCAGGATGCCATACTTATCACAAGATGTTACAAACCAAACGCGACGTGATGATGAAATAAGTCAGTATATATATTCACAACTCTGTATTTTTGTGCTTTTGAAATAAATTGAGTTCATTATTTATTTATTAATATTTTATTTACAAATCTACCTTATATTAATAAAGTGAATATCAATAGAAGAACCTTTACAATTATTATTATTAGGTGACATTCTGTAACATTGAATATAATACATCTTGAATTTTATTGTCTACGAAACAGTGACAATTTGCAAAACTTGCAAAAAAAAAATATTTTTTTAATGACATTAACACTTACAGTTCAGAAAATCTAAAGAAAAAACACTATTGGACACAGGAAACGTTTCAACTTAATGTACTTCTGGTTTCAGTTATAAAAAATGATGGGATAGATAACACCGATCAAAGGGTGCAATGGTAAGGTTCATCTTCACTTTTCATTGATGATTAAGTTATTCCTGATAAAATACTTTTAATTTTCGTGATTCAGTTTCAGTCAACTACCATAAAACCACTACTAGTTCGAAAGTTTTTAATGTTTATTAAAATGGTATCACACTGAACTGCATATAAACATGTCAATTTCAATTTATTTTATAAAAACCCATGAATCTTTAAACTGCATCAGCAAAACTATTAATAAATCACTAACACAATCACACCATAAACTATTTAATTCGCATTTCTCATCAAGAAACAATTACTGTTTACATTAAATGAAAAAAGGTTGAACTGGTGATACATTTTTTGCTGGAACTTCTATCTTTTTTGTACAACAGTTCTAGGGAAGGTTTATTTAAGCAGCTTATATTTTTCTTCGGTCGTGTGTACACTAAAAAGAACTATATAATGAAACAATGTTATAATAACAACTTAGAAAAAGAATATTTAAATCCGGAATCTGATATGATATATCCTAACTTCTAACTTACTTTTCGAACTCAAATTTAAGGTTTTGTATTCACAATTTTAGCCACGCACATTGCTCAATTAGAAAAAAACACGTTTCTAAAAGCTAAATCTGATAAAAATATGCCCAAATATTAACTGAGCTCTATAATTTATAACAAAATAGTAATTCTTGCCATCAGAAGCGGTGTCTTGATCTCTAGGAACACGTGCGCCCCTAACGGCGATTTTCGAACTTCATTTAGATCATGAAATCTGGGCTCAAAATTTTTGCATTCGATTCAACTCTTCCTTTTAGCCTCCAGAGTCAGAGCCCACCGAGCGTAACAGTAGTAGATTTCCGCCACTAGTGTAGTAGGAACAAAGAACTTGAAGGAATTGGACCGTTGTCTCTGTTCATACTATCTTTACATTTATTAATTCTGATGCTTTCATATGCATCTAATTGCCTGTAATTTGAGACTTGTTTAATTAATTTCAAATTATTAAGATCTATACAATGTTCCTTATCAACAATATATCTTATCTGAGCTAAATGTTCTTTAAATCTCGTTAATAGGGAAGTGTGCCTAAAATGGGATTCTTAAGGTACAACTGCTCAAGAAAATTATTTGGGAATATTTTTTTAATTTTCATTCATGCATAAATCTGCTGAATTATCATTTTAGTATCATAATAAGGAATATCTGGATTCAAGAACTAACCAATTTTGTAAAAATATATATTTTTTTAAATGTTGCATGTTTCCCATTTTATCGACACATGTTGTTAAAATGGGATTTTGAGTAATTCTAAAACGGGATACGTATTTAAGCAACGAAATTTTAGTTCTATCTAAAGGACAATAAGACATGAAATATTCTTAACCGGATTTATGTTAAAATATGAAAAACACAAGAGGATTATATAGTTAAATTAGTTAACACGTTTAAAACTTAATATTGGCATTTGTCACGTAAGAAATAATCTTCATCATCTTCTGCTCCCGCACATGACTCGTGAACCCATCTGAGGCATCGGTTGCATTTGATCCATCCGTCCCCCTTTTTGCTTGAAGAGCTACTACTGTTTCCACAATAAAACATTCCGGATCAGACTCTTGTTCACTGGATTCATCATTGTCAATAAGTTTAACGTTTACGCTCTTTCCTTTTGCTTTCCCTTTTTTGGATGCGTATTTTCCTTCAATGGATTTGGTTGGTTGGTTTAGATTTTTTTTATCCGTCCAGCTTCCCGGATTCTTTTTTTCTGTTCACTTTCGGATAATTCTTCTTTATAAGAGGTGGAGGTGAGTATGGCTGCTTTTCCGGTCTTTCGTTTTCTTTGGGCATCGCTTTTCTTGTAAGTGACTTTTGGGTATGGCCTCAAAGCTTCTGGACTGATATATGTGTCTCGAGGTATTTGTTGTATATCTGACATGGGAAGTTGTAGTGAAGAAGTGCTTTGAGATGTCTGTTGTACGCCACGTATGTGGAAGGTTGTGGAGAAGGTGTTCTTTCAAATAGTTTTTGGGAGGTGGGGGGGCTGTGGCCTTTCAGAATTCTGTAAGTTTGAATTGGTTTCGGCTTGTGGCGTTACTTCTCTACTTGCAGTAATTTCCGGTGTTTCAATAATTTGTGTTGATTATGCTGGCAGGGGAAAATCAGTTGGCAAGGCTGCTGCAAACATTTCTTCTGTAAAAACATGGTGATCTGTAGGAAATATCCCTGTCATTTAAAAGCACTCATTGCATTAAGAGGTGTCGCAGATTTGAAATACGCTTTACCGAAAAGCTCAGCCACATTGTAAATAGTTATAACTCTACCTGGAATAAAAAGATTTTAATTTTCTTTAATTTGTATAAGATGTTTTAAATCTTGACTGATATTCTTCATTGGCTTCATTAGCTCTCTCTATTAAAAGTTTTGATAAGTACTTACAAGAGTTTTAAACTGTTTTTCATTTTCTAATAATACATTTAGTTCTTTCAAATCATCAAATGTATTTGAACGGTTAATATCATCAACATCAATAAGATTTTCATTTTCTTTAATTTGTATAAGATGTTTTAAATCTTGACTGATATTCTTCATTGGCTTCATTAGCTCTCTCTATTAAAAGTTTTGATAAGTACTTACAAGAGTTTTAAACTGTTTTTCATTTTCTAATAATACATTTAGTTCTTTCAAATCATCAAATGTATTTGAACGGTTAATATCATCAACATCAATAAGATTTTCATTTTCTTTAATTTGTATAAGATGTTTTAAATCTTGACTGATATTCTTCATTGGCTTCATTAGCTCTCTCTATTAAAAGTTTTGATAAGTACTTACAAGAGTTTTAAACTGTTTTTCATTTTCTAATAATACATTTAGTTCTTTCAAATCATCAAATGTATTTGAACAGTTAATATCATCAACATCAATAAGATTTTCATTTTCTTTAATTTGTATAAGATGTTTTAAATCTTGACTGATATTCTTCATTGGCTTCATTAGCTCTCTCTATTAAAAGTTTTGATAAGTACTTACAAGAGTTTTAAACTGTTTTTCATTTTCTAATAATACATTTAGTTCTTTCAAATCATCAAATGTATTTGAACGGTTAATATCATCAACATCAATAAGATTTTCATTTTCTTTAATTTGTATAAGATGTTTTAAATCTTGACTGATATTCTTCATTGGCTTCATTAGCTCTCTCTATTAAAAGTTTTGATAAGTACTTACAAGAGTTTTAAACTGTTCTTCATTTTCTAATAATACATTTAGTTCTTTCAAATCATCAAATGTATTTGAACGGTTAATATCATCAACATCAATAAGATTTTCATTTTCTTTAATTTGTATAAGATGTTTTAAATCTTGACTGATATTCTTCATTGCTTCATTAGCTCTCTCTATTAAAAGTTTTGATAAGTACTTACAAGAGTTTTAAACTGTTCTTCATTTTCTAATAATACATTTAGTTCTTTCAAATCATCAAATGTATTTGAACGGTTAATATCATCAACATCAATAAGATTTTCATTTTCTTTAATTTGTATAAGATGTTTTAAATCTTGACTGATATTCTTCATTGGCTTCATTAGCTCTCTCTATTAAAAGTTTTGATAAGTACTTGCAAGAGTTTTAAACTGTTCTTCATTTTCTAATAATACATTTAGTTCTTTCAAATCATCAAATATAATGAATATGAGAAAAAATCATCATTTTTGTAACAAAACCATACAATCTCACGCCATTTAATAGCGTTTTTCTCTTCATCCTTTTTTGGATCCAATATTAGACTTATCTTCTTACTGTTTAGATAATCAAAACTTAGAAAGTCACAACTGTTCATGTTGACTACGCAGAAGTTTTTTGATGTTTTTCAAATGATATCTGACCAAAGCTCAGGAATAAATACACTTACGGATTGTTTTTTTTTGCTTCTCAATTAGTTAAAGGCTCATTACTGTACAATGTCAAAAAAATGTACAATCATCTGCCTTTGAATATCAAGTCACTTTCATTCTTTCCTACTTCTACTGGAGAGAGCCCTGTATGCGGTAAACGACTTTTTTGTTGATGTTTAATCATGAACAATTTATGAATTTTAAATAGTGATCATCTCACACACTTTTTAAAGGGTCTAGTATTTAATATTTTATAACTC
Organism: Sitophilus oryzae; assembly: GCF_002938485.1. Lineage (NCBI taxonomy): Eukaryota > Metazoa > Arthropoda > Insecta > Coleoptera > Curculionidae > Sitophilus > Sitophilus oryzae. The sequence goes on along the minus strand of NW_022147569.1, from coordinate 2,457,882 downwards.
TTATATGATTTTATCCATTTACAATTTTCCTATTGTAAAATTTTATTGGTATGCCTGTGTTCTGCAATGTCCATGTATGTTTTATTTGTAATTTTAATAACGTAAATTTTTTTGAATTGATTTGTATTGTATGATATTTTTTTTATTATTTGTATTTTTTTTTTGTACTTTCGTTTGTTGTGTAAATGCTTTGTGGATGAAGCTATTTTGCGTTTTTGTACAATAAAGCGCTGTTTATTATTTTATTTTATTTACTCCATGTATGAATGACCAGGCTCAAAAAATTTATGATCTATTATTTTCACATGACTACACTGAACTAAAAACATAAAAAGCTTTGCTATATTCTTATTCTTGTTTTGTCCAGCGCACGAATCACTGTAGCAAATAAGATGCTCGACACTTTCAGGGAGAGATTTGATAAACTGAAAATAAAAACGTGATTTTAAAATTTATCCTTTAGTTAGCTTTTCGAAATAACTCACCTTAAGTAAGCAGGATCCGATTTCCTGTGAGCTTCTAGACGCTATAGTCTCATTTCAGATATACATATGCGATATTCCAGAAATCAAGTCATATACGCAAACATTGTCTGTCCATGGTTGCCGCAGGTAGTACACTTTATTTGTAGTTAATAATGGAGTAGGGAGTATTTTTTGCAAATCGAAGCAAATGACCCTTACTTTGTCTGGATTTTCATCAACTTTCGATTGTTTAACCGATTCAACCTTTTTCTGGTGTACTGTCAGCTCAACTTTACTTTGTATCTTAACTTCTTCGTTGGCACTATTATTAATCATATTATTCAATTTGTCACATGTATGGCAGGTGTCAGAATGAGGCCTATGAAATTTTAAGTTTTATTGGCTCATTTCGAATATTAGACCAGCTATCCATGGAAAGACACACAGTTCTTCCAGCTAACACAGTTTTACAATTTTCTGGTTTATCTCAAACACCTCGTCCAATAATTTTTGTCCTAAATCTTTACGACTGGGTGACTTATATTCAGGCCTTATAGCTCCATCATTTTCTCAAATTTTTTAAGTTCTACAAGCCTGAAAGGAGTATTCGTAACAAATATGTATTTTGCTATCTGTTTGTTAATTATTTCTTTTTGGTCAGCAGGTGTTTGTACAACAAATTTGTTTATTGAAGCTTTGGAACGCTTTACCGGAACTGATTAGCTGACTTATCGAGGATTCCAGTAATACTGGAGAAATTGTCCTTCATGAGGAGACCACTGGATTTTCATAAATATCTTCGTTCTCGTGACAATTTAAAAAAAATTTGAAATAAAAGCCAATTGCTCGTGTTTTTGTACTAACTATTATGCATCTACTTTAAACTGAACAATTTTATAAATTATTACTTTACCTCCCATTATTTTCTAGGTCTCTATTATTAGATGTATCAGTTTTTGGTTGACATGCCTAATAATGTTTCTTTAATCTTGTTTCCAACCCTGCATCTCTTTATGACGCGATTTACATTGCGCCCGATCTCCAGTAGTAGATTTCGACTTAATTTGAATAAAAAAATTGCCAAATATTATCCTTCTTTCGTCCAGACATTATGCACTTTTATTTACTGGAAAAACACAAAAAAATCTATGAAAACGTATTAATTTATGTACCAAGTTCAAGTTGCATCAACGTCGACGTCGAATTAAATACTAAACATGTTTTGTTTGTTTATTTTGACTCAATGTTCTGGGAATCACCTAACCAACGGAATGCGGGTCTCGTGGAAGTGCGTTGCATGCATATTTCCAAATTATAAAATGTTTCCAGACTTTGACAATTTTGACAGGGTTTGACAATTTGTCAGGTCCTAAGGCCATATATATATAAAGGTAGGCATAACTTTAGTATCTAATTTATTTTTCACATAGTGCTTATTAAACAAGTTATCTATTTATGAAAAATATTATTTATTTCATTATGAAACTATTTAAAATTGTGTCGAAAATGTATTTAGAAGGGATTCATGAAAAACATCGTTACCATAACCGTTATCTTCGTTATTTTGCGTATTTGTTTCATATGTGGCTAAGGCAGGGCTGGGATTACTTGGGGAGAATAACGATGGAGAAGTTTGCACTTGAAGGGGCTCTCCGTAGGAATTATTTAGTTGGTTATTGTTTCCCAAACACACTAGCTTTACACGTGTAATAGAATTCTGTATTTCTTGCTGCAATAAAATAGCCTCACGTTGCGGCAATTGACGTAGTTCTGCAGCTACATATTTCCCAAGTTCGTCGTACGGTTTTCCTTCTGATACGTTTTCAGCAATTCTATTCAACTGACTGATTGCATCAGCAATTTCTGGATCCTTTTTATAGGTTTAGGGGGTCCCATCACCTGTGAGGGTTTTACATTTTATTCCTTGGGCTGTGCATCGGGTTCTTCATCATCAGGCTGTTCAATTTGAGAGTTTGAGACTTCCCCAGATATATCTTGTGTGCTGGGTAGAATCTGAAAAAAATTAGAACAAATCTAGAGATTTTTTTTACCTTTTGCTTGATATAAAAAACAAATTTTCTAAAATATATATTTTTCTTCCAGATGCCTACAACAAGCAATGATTGGGAAAAAAATCAAAATAATTTTTTCGTTAGTTGGAATTTCCCAAAATGTGGAGCGATTGATGGCAAGCCCGTTCAGATTAAAAAGCCTCCCAGGTCTGAGTCAGTGTACTTTAATTACAAAAAAACCTATAGTATCATATTATTTGCAATGGTGGACGCAGATTATTGCTTTACTTACATTGATATTGGAGCAAACGGCCGAGCTAGTGACAGTGCAATATTTAGAGATAGTACTTTGAACATCGCAATGGAAAATAACACCCTTAATATGCCTGAAAATTCGGTCATTGTTGGGGACGATGCCTTTCTATTAAGAACCAACTTAATGAAGCTCTACAGTAAGTCACAGCTTAATAATACTGAAAGGATATTCAAGCACCGACTCTCTCGCGCAAGAAGAGTATCAGAGAATGCATTTGGTATTCTTGTGTGGCGCTTCAGAATATTTTCAAGACCTATTCAATTAAAAGAAACTATAGTTGACGATGTTATTTTGGCAGCGTGTAGTCTCCACAAGTGGTTGAGAAAAAGCAGCCCAAATACTTATTTTCCTGAAAATGCTGTGGATAGAGAGGATCTGAACACGGGAAATATTACTTTTGGACAATGGAGAAACCACGTGGATAATCTGCCATCGGTTAGTCATTTGGGAAGTGATAATTACAAAAGTTCCGCAGAGGAAGTAAGACGCACATACGCTAAATATTTTACGCAAGAAAATCCTTTACCGTGGCAATGGAAAAAAGTGGGATTGGAATTAGCTTGAATAATTTTTATATTTTTAAGTGTTTCCTTTACGTACACTGAGGGCAAAATTTTCGAGTACCCTCGGTAAAAATAAAACGTCGCAATAATAAAAAATTCTTCTTTGGGTACCTATCAGCTACAACATATCAAAATTAGAGAAAGATCCGTAAAGGGCCAAATTGCATTTAATAATGCAGTCCAGGTCCCAGGTCCTTTTCTTCATGCATCACTTGCAAAGAAATCTTGTTTTTGAATCTGAAAACTGTTGCCAACCCCGCTTTCACTTTCCGGTAGTTCAGCTACCAAAAAAGCATAATTTTAGGTGAATATGAGTTATTGTTTTCCAACTTAATTTTGCCCACAGAAAAGAAAATTTAACTTTATTTGTTATGCAAAATTTACTTAAGTAAAAATAAAAAATTTAGCTCTAAAATCTACTTACCAAGTTTGATTACTATGCCTTGTTGACATAACTTCCGCGAAAAAATGGGCAGCCTCAAACCATGTTAGCTTTGGGGTGTAAATATCTTTTGTTCCACAGCCACTTTTTTTGCTTCGTTCTATTTTGGCCAGTTCTTGACTGAGTTCTAAAATTAAAGCAATATAGTAAACAATTATAAAAAATTACTCCCTACGAAGACTTTATTGTGTACTAGACTAAAAAATAAGTATTTTTTTTTCTTTATACGGTGGTATTAATACAGGTTGTTAATTTGTTTATTATTCGCGGCAAGAGCTTTTTGGTTGAAATATATCGCAACCTCGGCCCACTCATCGAGAGACGACACAGTATTCGGTTTCGATGGCTAATGATCGTGATTCTTTATCAGCTTCTTTATTTTCTACAGTGTTTATGTAAGATGCAATCTAAAAAATTTCCCTTTTTTCACGACGCGACGGGACGAGTCGGCAGATGGTCGGCTGCTTAGCTAAGTACTCATTTGGAATTGGATGGGTGAGGAGCGTCATATTTTTAAAAAATATTACGCGAACGTCGAGACATTGAATTATTGAAATAATTTGCCCAAGCAAATTTTACATCTGCGGATATTTCCAAAAACTTCATCACGTAGCTCAGGATGTCAACAAAAATCTGTTAGATTTGGCGATTTTTTTGTTTAAAGTCCTGAACCACTTATTGAAATTTATGAAAAAATACGTAGAGTAAAACCCGCATAGCACGATAATCCCAAAGTTTTATGCTGTGTAATGCATTATGAAAATAAAAGCGTTATTCTAAAAAAATAAACAAAAAACTCCAATAAATAAAAACAGAAAAATCAATAATTAATTCAATAACAATAAGTAAATATTTTTTTTAAATAAAATTTTTGCTCTTAACTCCTCTAAATTTGTCTGCCTCCTGACTTCGTGGCTGTAGATAGTCTCCTTAAGATAACCCCACAAAACAAAGTCATTCGGAGACAAATCGGGGGATCTAGGCGGCCACCTAATATCGTCAGTCCCACTAATAAGGCGGAACCATACTGTTTCCAGGTCGAGATCAGGAAAGTTTTGAACGGCGCCGGCGGGAAGAACTTGGTTCTGAAGTGGCTCAAGATATTTGTCAGCATTCAGGGTACCATCAATAAAAAATGGGCCTATTAAATGGTTACCTAAAATACCTTCCCAAACATTGAGTTTTTGAGGGTACTGGGTGCGATATTCAAAACTTCGGAGTTCATTTTCCTGAGACTAATAGCGGACAATAGAAGGATTGTGTTTTCCGTGCAATGGAAAGGAAGACTCATCAGTGAAGAGAATTTTTTTCACAAAATTGTCATCCTGATTAGCCTATTCCATTACAGTTTCACAAAGTTTCATTCTCCGCAGATGGTCATCAGGAAATAACTCCTGAGTTTTAGAATATTTTTATAGCATTTGTAACCATATATATTTCCATAATTTTTATAACTGTTACGTTAGGAACACCCAGCTCCCCGCTAACACTTCTACTGGATCGTGTACTATTCAATTCCAGAATACCACAAACCATTTCATCCCGCCGTTCTTTTTCCTGAACTATCTCAACAGGCGGTTCTTGCTTAAGGTGGCATTTTTTGCAGTTGCTGAGGCAAAAACATTGTTCGAAACTCGAAACAATATTTAGGATGGTTTTCGCACACGGAATGGGCCTATCTTCAAAGGCTACTGCAAAAAGATCCCTACACTGTATTGCTGAGTTACCACCGTAATACCATTTAATCGACTTAACTCTTTCGGCAGGTGTATAAACAGCCATGTTTAGCGAAAAAACAAGTAATCAACAATGCTTGCAATATCAGAAACATGCACAGTCACACAGCGAATAGTGAATTTAAATAAAAATTGCCGGCGCACGGAGGCAAATCCCTATAATATAATAAGTGCATACGTTCTCAAGGATAGGGAGTAGGCAGTGTTCATTCTGTTTCCCAATAAGTAATCGTCCAGTTAACAATCTGTATATCGATTTTTGAAGATAGTGCCCTTTTACCCGGTCTAATTTTGTACTACTACTGGAACAAGGGTCCCCATATCATTGGCGAGTTCGGAATGGCGATTTGGTGCGGTGGCGGTGCGGTGTGTAGTGTAGCTTGTTCCCGGTTTTAGGTATGGTGTGAAAAGTGCATAGCACAATTAAAAATCGCCGAAGTGTCAAGTGTCATTTGTCTCAAAAATCAGAAAATAATTAACCTACAAAGTTTTAAACAAGGGTTTTAACCTTGACATAAAAAGGGACTCCTTTTTTTATAGATGTTTACCATCTTTTCTACCCTTTGCTAAGAGCAAAGGGTTGGAGGTAGAAAGGAATTCAAGGAAGCTTGGAAAACGATCCCCCTGGGAGTAGGAGAGTCTAGAGAGCCTAGCTGGGGCGCCTCGGGTTCGCCACACCCATTCTAGCAATGCCGGTCCCTGAGGGTATTTTTGTTTTCCTTTAGTGAGGACAACAAAATTTGTGGTTAAAATTTTATTCATGACATTGTCTACTGTTGAATCAATATATGATTGATTTCCAACTAGGAACTTTTCGACCATCTTTCTGCTTTAAGAAGGCAAGAAGTTGCCGTGAATTTTGTTGAAAGAAAAAGCCCCGTCTTTCTTCTCCCATTGCAACCTTTCAATTTCTCTGTTAAAAATATTGATATACTATCCATTTCCTTTGTATTAAAGCTGTAAGCCCTTGTTACAGTCTCTGCTACTTTTGTGCTTGGGTTGGGTTTCGTATCCATGAGGTGGTGTGCCTGTGTAAATGTATAAACCACTTATCATACTAAGTGTGTGAATGTTGTCATGCTTCAGTTTGCATTTCTTTCTTTCAGGTTCTTCATTTTCCGGCTCCCACTTTTGTTTAGACAACGCATTGTACAGTAAACTGTTAGGGTATGGTCGAAATCTCATTATCTTGGACTTTTAAAGGTTATTGGTTTACACTAGAATTTTTTTAGAATTTAGAATGAGTGGGAGGGGGGTTAATCACTTCGACCTTACAGATCCATTGTGTCCCCCTTTCTTGAATCATAACTCATCATACAGTCCCAGGGCTTTGACAAAAGCCAGTATCTGGGACGGTTTTATAGAGGGTAGTTCTCCATCTCCAATATCAGTCGTACCAAAATTCATGGCACGAATGGTTGTCGTGCCATGAATTTTGGTTTACACTAAAGGATGGCTTTATGACTTCTGATATGTATCAGAGTACCTTATGCCATGGAGGTTATGTGCGTATTTCTCCTTAAATTTTAATTCTTTCTTTTTTGTGGTAAGTAGAATGATGTTGAAAAAAAATGTATTTTGATTCTGTACAAAAGTTTTATGTACATGCAGAGCACTTTTGGCACTAGGCTGTTTTTAAGTTTTTTCTACACTGCTTATATTTCTACACACAATATTCCTCTTTGATTATAACAATTGTAAGGGCCAAATTTTTTTTTTCAAGCGGTCAACTCAAATTAAAAATAAAAACCATAAAACAAATTTAAAGGGCGTAAATGTTGTATAATAAAATACAACTAATAATATAAAATAAAAATAATACTAATAGATGGTACGTTACTAATGGTAATAGCCAACTTTGATCTGGGCGCTGCAAATGGACAAATGTTGTATAGCAACAAAAGTCTTGTATGACCTGGCTACCGAGATGACCTACCTGCAATTAAAGAGAAAAAAACATGGTGTGAGCAACAATGTTACCAGTTATTATTAAAATAAAGTGAATTTAAAATTAAACAGGTACTTAATAATGATTTATCAATAGTCCAACTTAAAAATACAAGTTTAAATAAAATAATAAAATGCCACACAAGCTAGTCACACAGACTATTAAAAAAACATGCCACAGAGGCTATCAAAACGCCACACAGGCTAAAAAATGCCACACAGGCTATCAAAGTGCCACACAGGCTATCAAAGTGCCACACAGGCTATTAAAGTGCCACACAGGCTAGTCACACAGACTATTAAAAAAACATGCCACACAGGCTATCAAAATGCCATACAGGCTAAAAAATGCCACACAGGCTAGTCACGCAGACTATTAAAAAAACATGCCACACAGGCTATCAAAATGCCACACAGGCTATCAAAGTGCCATACAAGCTGAAAAAAATGTACAAGTTAATAGTCAAACTACACTACGGGGCTAACTACTCTTCAAGTCTAATTACGCTACGGGACTAACTACTTGTCAAGGCTAATTACGCTACAGGACGAACTACTCTTCAAGTCTAACTACGCTACACAGGGTCACTACGCTCCAAAGGCTAACTCTAGAAAATAATAAAGCTAATCATAACTCATTCAAGATCAATTTGATAATACAAATACAGAAATATATTCTTATCTTCTATTAAAGTCACTTAGACAAAATATAAATAAATCACTGTAAAGAAATACTTCAATATTATCATCCGCAAATCATATTTTCTTAATATTCAATCAAGATTAATTTGATAATATTAATACACAAAATATATTCTTATCTTCTATTAAAGTCACATAGACAAATTATAAATAACTCACTATAAAGAAATACTTCAATATTATCATCTGCAAATTATCTTTTCTTTATATTCAATCAAATATCTTAAAATTTATCTGAGATTCAGAAATATAATATATCTCAATATAAATAATAAACAGTAACCAAGTTGGTCAGTGAGATAAAATAAACTCACCTTATATATATATATATATATATATATATATATATATATATATATATATATATATATATATATATATATATATATATATATATATATATATATATATATTGAACAAAAGAGAGAGTTGAACTTGAGAGTTTAGGTGAACAAAAGAGAGAGTTGTGCAATATAATAACGGAATACTAATGAATATACATTTTTATTAAATATAGCTATGTATCTGTATAATAAAGTAGTATTTTCATCCCTACTGTTTTATACCTACCTACTACCTATTATAAACAAAACTGATAAGTTTTAAACTAATATTTCCCACAAAAACAGGAACTTAACAACGAACACAAAAGATCAAAAATACCTACATATATAGGTATCTATTTTCCCAAAAACTCTTTAAGTAATTCCATTTTTTCCCGGTGTCTTCTTTCTTTCTGGTCCTCTTTTAGCTTAAAATGCTCATCTTTTTGTTTCTTTTTTTCGTTGCCTATTTCCTTCAGCAAAGTACATAGACTGCTTCTTTTTGTTCCAGCTGTTTCGACTTCTTTATTTACAATCATTTTGGATTGTCCTTTTAGTAATTCTGGCTCCACTGAGTCATGTTGGGAAGCTATTTTTTGAAGCTCCTGCTCAAATTCTACTTTATGTCTAACTTCCCCCGTTTTCATATTCGCCTTGGTTGTGCCTTTTTTTCTCTGATTGAGACAACAACGTAACCTTAAATCTTAAAATCAAATCGCAGCGATAGCGATGAACCGAATTGGTGCCAATCGAACCAGATCGGTTTTGCGATTCCCCCTTTCGAGTTCGCTCCAGCACTGTGCAAGTGCAACTCTTTATAAGAGCAGTTGCTCGCCCTGAGAGCATTCGAATAGAATCGGTGCAGCCCAGTCGAAATCGTCATAAGTCTTTAGAATAATTATGATAATAATATATTTTAGTTAGAAAACAACACAAACGAAAAAAAAAAAGAATTAAACAAACAGACGTCATTTAAAGAGGGGAATTTCCTAAGGGAAATCACAGCTTAGATTACCTGGAAGATGGCGGCCATCTTACCGTCCACAAAAATTTGGATTCGCACTCGTTGAAATTCATTTTCATTTCATATCTCTGGTATGACCAAACCTACTTGCTGATTAGCTAATCATATTAGGTAAGGACATTTTAAGAAACTGAAGATGTCCTGCCATGAACACTTTATTTTTATTATTTATAAACACATTTTTATTGACTAGTTAAATGTGGTATAGAAACAATAGAATTACAAATATATTTTTATTTAAATGCAAAGAAAATAAAAACATACATATTAGGTACCTTTTTATTTCGTATGAGACGCACAAATACAGGATATGTGAATAAATTCTATAAACATACACAGAAATAAGCATATATAAACAAACAAATAGGTGTAAAAGAAAAAAGAAAACATGCATGAGAAATATAAGGACTTAAAAATATTACAAGTATATATAAAACATATATGTAGTCAGGAACAAAATTTACATTAAACATTTATATTGAGGTCATTCATCCAGTCAATTGCCGAAGAAGTAGCGCAAAATAAGTTCTGGATGCCCCCAGGAAAGGCTCTGGGTGGACATTCGGTCAGAATGTGTTCCATCGTTTGTCGTGGAGCGCCACAGTCGCACGCTGGTGAGTCTTCAATTCCCCATTTATGAAGCATATCACGGCATCTGCCATGACCCACCCTAAAACGATTTAGACGACTCCAGGTATGACGAGGAAGGTCCATGCCCGGGAGGGCACCCGATATATCGGCAACTAAGTTCAAGTTGCGTGTTCCCAGACTGCTAGCCACAAGCTCGTTCCATTTGGAGTGCATATTGTACTCGCTCTTAAGTTCGTCGTCCATCCAGATTGGGTTGCGAGATTTGAGGCGCTTAGAAGGGGGAGGATTGATAGACAGTTGAATAGGTAAGCCGTCTTGGGTGGGAGCCTTCATCCACTCCTTTTGTGCCATAGTTGTTCTGCGAATTTGAGGGGCGAAATATTCGCCAGGATCGGGAGCCATACTGTTGGGGTTGATCTTAATGTCCCAGTTACAACTCTCATAGCTTCATTGAGCTGCACGTCGATTTTATACGTGTGGTGACTTTTGTACCATAGCGATGCACAGTACTCTGCCGCCGAGTAAGTTAGAGCCAGCGCGGCAGTTCTGAGTGTGTTTCCATCCGCACCCGACGAAGTTCCTGCGAGTTTACTCAAGATATTATTTCTGGATTTAATTTTCTGTGCGGTTTTTGTAATGTGCTGATTATAGGATAAAGTCCTGTCCAACGTGACACCCAGATATGTTGGGCATTGGTTGTGTCTAATTCTTTCTCCCCCAAAATATACATTCAGTTCCTCTTTGCTAACCTATTCGACAAGTGAAATGCCCCAGTTTCCGATTTTAGCGGGTTGGGCTTAAGGCACCATTTCTTGTAATATGCATGCATTTCAAGATCTCGCGTAAGCTGGTTGCCGCCTGTTTCCAAGGACTGATGTTGTGTAGCCAATGCCATGTCATCTGCGTATATAAATTTATGAGCCGTAGTTGGCGGGACGTCATTTGTATATACGTTGAAAAGAAGTGGAGCGAGTACTGACCCCTGTGGGAGACCATTATTAAATGTGCGAGGGGAACTAGTTTTATCGTTCAAATGTACTGTTATTCTTCTGTTGCTCAGCATGTTCTGTATGAGGTTTGTGATCTTTCTGCAGGGAATTATTTGTTGGAGCTTGTACATCATACCCTTTCACCACACTGTGTCGTAGGCTGATGATAAATCAACAAATGCGCATGCAGTTTTCATCCCCGTCTGGAAACCTGCTTCGATGAAAGTGGAAAGAGCAAGAACTTGATCAGTGCAGTTGCGCTTGGCTCTGAAACCTGCCTGTTGTTGGATAAGAACGTCTTCGACTGATGGCGAGATTCTGTTATAAAGTAATCTCCCAAGCAGTTTATAGGTCATGCTAAGTAATGCAATGGGTCTATAGCTTGAAGAGACGTCAGCCGGTTTTCCTGGTTTAAGTGTTGCAAGGATCTTCGAATGTCTGAAAACATTGGGAATCTCGCCGGTCCGAAGGAGGTCATTAAAGAAGTCCAAGAGCCATTGTTTAGCTAAATTTCCGAGATTTTTTAGGAACTCCGGAAACACGCCATCCGGGCCAGGAGCCTTCCCCTGTTTCATTTTCTTTAAGGCGCTATTTAGGTCATCCATGGAGAAATCTTGCGACCACTGAGACACGGAAGGTATTGAGCGAGATGTTGTTGTTACAGCTTTTTTGATTTCTCTGGAAAATTCCCTATCTTCTTGCTTGATCTTGGATACTTTCTCGAGCCGGTCTGCAATTGTGTTTGGATGAATGCTTAGTGTTTTTAAGGGTGGAGGGGCAGCAGCTCCAAGGCGTCTAAGGAGGTTCCAACCCTTCCTGCTTGAGTGGGTGAAGTCTATTCCTTCGGAAGTCTCTCTCCATCTCTTCGTTCTAGCAGAATCTAAGGAATCTATCATTTGTTGTGCAATTTGGGGATCGCCAGTGTCCTCGAATGCTCTCTTAAGGTTCTCCGTGTTGTTCGACCAGCATGGGATATACTCTTTATGGAAGCCTCCTGGAATGCTCTCTTGCTTTACAAGAGCTTTACAAACTTCTTATAACTTTTCACTGTAGCAGGCAGATGCTGAATTCCTAGTTCGACTGCTTCTTGGAAAACGCTCCAATTTGCCTTTCTAAAATTCCACCGCTTGAGTTTAGCAGTTCTAATTACTGGAACTTGAACACCTACAGTGAGAAGGACTCTGTGTTGATTGTTTGGAAATTTATGTAATACTTTCCGAGTGGAAGGGAGGGGAAGGTTCCGGTCGTTCCTATTAACGAAACAGAGGTCAGGATTAAGTCCTGCCATCTTGCCGAGTGGAAGGTCTTATTGTCCTTAGCATCATATAGTAGGCAGAGATTGTTACGCTCCGCCCAATCGTAAAGCGTCTCCCCCATCTCTGTTATTGGTAGCGTAGCCCCAGGTAGTATGATGGCTATTTAAAATCGCCTATGTAAACGCTAAGGGGAAGGCTGAATTGTGATAACGTTCTCTGGCCATGTAAGACTGGGGGACTTATACACTGAAACAATTTTAAGATGTGGAAGCTGCAGCTCTAGTAGCTCCAATCCCGGCGGAGCGAGCATGGGTTAAGCTGGAGAATTCAGTGATATTATTTTTCACGTATATAGCAGACCCATGGATGTCGGATAGGGTATAGGTTGCTATCTTAAAACCCTCTATTCTTGCTCTGTAGTTCAGTTGATCAGCTTGACCGACATGGAGCTCCTGAACGCAAATAACATCTATAGACTCGCTGAGAGCTATGCGTGAAATATATTCGCCTTTTGATCTGGAAATGCCCTCGCAATTTATTTGTAGCAATCGGACTGATGGTCCGATTATTTTCGTCATATGGCCGTGAGAATGACCGTTTTGTATAGGATTCATCTTGTGAAAAGAAAAAATAGAAAACTGTGATCCTGTGTGATCAGAATGTGTGCTTCTCGATTTGTGTAGACTTTTAGCCGGCGAACCGTTGCCCAGGGTGTACCACGAGGAGGTTGTGTACACACACACCCCATTATTAGGTACCTAATCACAAATAATAAGGCTACCACAAACGAAAAAAACATAAATTCCATTATTTATTCAGATTTAGAAATGGAACCTTTTCTCTCCTCTTTTCAATTTTTCCACAACCATTTCATCTGTCGCCATACATGATGCATGTTTCGTGTAGTCAGTTTTTACAATCAATACACTGGATCCAATCTAGTGAGACAGTTGTATAGCACCCCAGAGACGATGCAGTTTACCGGAAGGCAGGCCTTCCGGTAAGGGGCAGGCCTTCCGTGTTTAGTATAATACAAATATAAGTGAGAAGCAATCAACTTTTGCTATTTCTTTTGTTCCTGATTCCTACATACATCACAGTTTAAAAAATATATGTATCATGTTAAATGAGGAGTTTGCAGCCCTTGATTCTTCGGACTCTGAGAGTGAAGATGTTCTATTATTGGAAGTGTTAAATCGACACAATAATGTGAATAGAGCTGAAATGTACGGTGCCTTTAATTTCAACAATTTATCTGAAACTGAGTCTAAATTATATTTTTATTACTCATGCGGGGAAAGTAGTATCTTTTCGCCTTCTTTTGGAGTCGAAAAGACGCTAATTGCACACTTCACAATTACCACACTAGTTTTGAGCATATTTAATGTCGATTTGAGTGCGACAAGTAAACTTCTCGCACCCAAATTTTCATTGGCACACGCAAATTGGCAAAAAAGACAGTCTCGAAGTGTCAATATTAAAGAAGTGAGGTTGACATTTAAATATTTTTTATTTTTTTATTTTATTACGTTGCTTTTTAATATGTCTCTTTTATTATATTTCATCATGTAAACAAATTATTAAACACCATTATGAAGAAGCAACGTTAAAATTCCTCCATTTTCTACTCTAAAATTCGTTTTAAAAATTTGAAGTTTTAAATGTCAACTTTTGCATTCATCTATGGGGTGTTCCAAAAGTATTTTTTGCTTTTTAATAAGTCTCTTTTGTTTACATGATGAAATATAACAAAAGACACATATTAAAAAGCAACGTAATAAAAAATAGTATGTGCAACTCGTGCGAAGTTGTCGATTGCCCACTTGAGTGAATGAGCGCACTTGCTTCGCTTGTGCGCTCAACTTCGCTCTCGTGGGCAATCGACAACTTTTCTCACTAGTTGCACAATATACTATTCCGTTTTGAGCAAGACGATATACCAAGATTAGCGTAAGCACTCAGAGTTCCAAATGATTTAACTACTGGAAGTGGACATAGATGTTCTTAATAAGGATTATGCATACTTTTGAGAAGACTGTCTTATCCTAACAGAGTAAGCGATTAGGAATATTTGTTTGGTAAATCGGCCCCAGTATTGTCCAAAATCGTTGACTACATGATTAATCACATCTACAATAATTTTGGACATAAACGTCAAATTTAAGGAATCTCCAATGGTTGAATTTGGATCGATTTCGATTATATGCTAATGCAAAAATCAGAAAGGAGCCCTAATTCCAAATTGTTGGGCATTCATTGCTGGAACAGCACAAAGTATATGCAAGCCAAGTGAAAATCAAGAGGCCTATTACTTAAGATATAAAAGGCATCATGTGTGTGTCAATTATCAAGCTTTAACGTGTCCTGATGGAATGATAGTGAGCTTAAAAGGAGGTTATGAAGGAAGAAAACATGATGCTGCTATTCTGAGAGAGTCTCAGCTTTACTATCAGTTAGAGAGGAGTGCTAGGTTTCCTAATTGTGAAAATTTCATAATATATGGTGATAAAGCCTATGGAATAAGGCAGTTGCTTTTAACTCCATTTGCAAATAGAGTCGGTATGACTCCAGAACAGCAGGAATTCAATGCGAGAACGAGTGAAGTGCGAATTGCAGTGGAATGGGGTTTTGAGAAAGTAATTGCAGAATTTACATTTTTGAATTATAAAAAAAATACTGTTGCAAGGAGGGGCTTCCATGTATAGTAATAATAATAATAATAATAATGCCTTTATTTCCAAAAAAAAGTAAAATAAAATACAGTTAATTATTAAGACATTAAAATAGTAAGAAATCATAGAAATTAAATAATTACACCATCAGAATATATATATACATATAAATAATCAAAACCCAATTTTGGAGTGGAGCGAAATTCAGAAGCATAATGCTTCTGCTCTTCCATTTAACTCCGAATGCATCCGAATGAAGTACAACAAAAAAAAATAGTAAAAGGTGAAAAAGATTAAAATATGTCATATGAAAAAAGAACAATAAAAAATAATAATAATAAGCAAAACAAATCAATAAAAAAAAACAGTGAAAAAAAAACTCAATTTCAAAGAAAAAAAAAGTTTCAGTTAGATAAAAGAAAAAAAGACCTACTGATTTTCATAAAGCCATCGACGGCAATTGCATCTTAAATGTATGAATATTTAGAAGTTTTAGGTTTGAAGGTAATTCATTATAATACTCGAATACAATAACTGAACGAACCTTCAAAAAGAGAGGTCTTATGGTAGGGAATTGTAAGAGTGTCCTTTGCTCTAATATTAACACTATGCGCATTCTCTCTAAGTTGAATCTTTTCAAACAGGTAAGTTGGTTCTTGGGTAGTAATAATAAAATGATACAGACTCAGTGTACCCAAACGATGCCTATTCTTCATACTGAGCCACTCCAATTCTCGAAGTTTATGCGAAACATGGTCAAATTTTCTTAGATTAAAAATATATCTCAAACATGTATTGCATGTATTGCACTTTTTGTATTCGATACACTTCATGAGTGTTTAAGCCTTGCGAATACAATGGAGCACAATGAGAAAAATGCGACAAAACTAGGGCATTACACAAGTTAGCCTTGAGCTTATGGCTCAGATAATAACGGTGAGGATACAGTCGTCTCAAACCAGCATATGATCTTTGAATGCAGGACGATACATGCCTGCTATAGGCAAAGGATCTGTCTATTATAACTCCCAGATTTTTTGCCTGTTCGACCACAGGCAGTATGGCACCATTAATTGATAACCTAACCTCGCCGAGGAGATCCTGATAATGATTTCCGCCTGCAAACAACATCACCTTTATTTTTGAGGGTTTAATATTAAGTCATATTTAATGGATTCAAGATATATGTTATGTAAATCTAAATTAATTTTATTAAGAGCAAGGCCAAAATCAGTCTTAGCAAAAAACGCATATATCTGCGTATCATCAGAATAAGCGTGTATGGGAATACCGGACTACATTTGTTATTTGCGAAGTATAAATACAAAACATAAGAGGCCCCAAGATTGAGCCCTGAGGCACTCCCCGACCTAACTCAACAGGTCCGGAAATGTTTGCTCCCAATCTAACCATCTGCAGTCTATCTGTAAAATAACTCCCAATCATCCGCACCTCATCGTTCGAAAATCCGTAATAATGAAGCATTGACATGAGTACGTTATGATTCAAACAATCAAAGGCCTTACTGTAATCCAGCAATACAAGGATCGAAATATTACCCCTATCCAGCTCTGTCAATATATCATCCGATATTTTCAGTAAGGCACTCGCACAACTATGACCGGCACGGAAACCCGACTGATGACGGGCCAAAATCTGATTGTTTTTGGCATATGTTTTTATTTAGTCATTCAATACATGTTCTAATATTTTCGACATATACGGTAATATGCTAATGGGACGTAGGTCCTTATATTCCTTAACATCCGGAGACTTGGGAATAGGCCGGATCAAGGCTATTTACCATTTTTCTCGAAAATAGCTTTCTAAAATGCAACTGTTTATAATATGTAATAAAAATTTTTGTATAACTGGATAACTCATTTTAATCATTGAAGAATTGATGTCATCGATTCCTGAAGCACAAATTGTTATTTTATTGATTATGGATAAAATTACTTCTTCGTTGATTAAGGTAAAATTAAATTGGGAATCAACCAAATTATGATAAGTATTGTTGTTAAAATATTTCAGCAAATCTGTGTGATTTTGGTGTAGGGGAGGAATGCCCTCAATGAAAAACTTATTAATTGAATCTACATTGCTTAAGCAATCCGGTATATCGTTGTTTGCAGTCAATTTACCGATATTAAAATCCCTCATTTTTTTCCAAAGCGTCCTAGTGTTACTATGACTGTATAAATTTTGAAAATAAGCCCTCTTTTCCTGCTTCACCAAGGCTGTAATAAGATTACGCAATTGTTTGTATTCCTCCTAAATACTAAACGATTTTGTTTTTTTTAATTTATATTTTAATTTGTCTCTAGTTTTCATTAGCGACTTTAAATCGTTGGACAACCAAGGAGCAGCAACCTTTGTTATCTTAATAGTTCTACGAGGAACATGTGTATCAAAAACTTCTATTAATGCGTCATTTAAAAACTTTAGTTTCATATATATGTCTTTAATATAATAGATTTTATCAAGTTCTTTATTTTGTAAATCGGAACAAATTTTATTACTATTAGCATTTTTAAAATCACGATAATTCTTAAAAACTGCCGTCAGACAGGTCAGGGGAGTTGACTCCAGAATCAAGTACAACTTCAGTGTTTGTAGTTAAAATCAAATCGTACTGCAGTTATTCTAATCAATTGTCATACCTGTTTATATAGTAATCAAACAGCCAAATCATTCAACATTGACCCTATAGAATTAGAAGGATATCTCCAATGAAACATGTTTTGTGATGATTAATGTTTATTCGCATTATTCGCTATGAAATCAAAATCTATTATTGCCAAATTAAATACTCTTTATATTGTAGGTGTTTCGTATAGTGCAAATAGCCGATGAATACTGTGTTACTTGTCTGTATTATATTTATTTAATACCTAAATGTTGATTTTCAGGGTATCTATTGATAAAATAAAAAAAAATTAAGACGCTTAGTTAATGTTTATTTTTATTTTCGCTTCATAAATAGGAAATAAATATAGTAAACTTCTCCCCAAACATCTAAAAAATTGGAAATAAAACAAAACAAACAGTCTACCAAACATGATTAATTCTAAACTAAAGCTAAATAAACTTTCAGAACAAAATTTTTCATATATTTTAAACATTAAACAAAAACACAATTTGTCACATGGAAAACAAACCCTATATTAATACCTACCAATGGATATTATAATACACCAATAATTTTTATCGCTTTGATAAATGGTAGTGGAGTAAAAAGAGACAGAGACAAGATCAACGAATACTTTTAGTACCTACTGAGTACTATAAAAATGCAAGGTAATATAGGTAACTAAAAAGGAGAAATATACTTGCTATAAAACATTAGGAAATTGTTTTTGCAGCACGTTATTAATAAATACTTGCTGAGTTTTTAATAGACCCATTAAAGATTGTCTTTCCTCTTTTTCCATAAGAAACTTTTCTTTTTCGAAAGCCACCGTTCTCGTTCCAGTTACAGTTTGTGAGGATCAATTTTCTGTCTTTTTTCCTTGTTTTCTAGTTCTCCTATTCTCACTTTTAGTTTATAATTTTTTTTCTCTTCTAAATATTGTAATGTTGTTTTTTTTTAATTTTCTGGGCTTGTCTACTTTTTCTGATTCTGGTAGGGCCTAAATTTAAAAATTGAAAATTAAAATTCACTACTCGCTATTTTAATCGTTGTACTCACCTTCTATGTTTGATTGAGCCTCTTTTGCAGTTTCTTTCGAGGTTTCCTTATTTGTTGGCTCATCTTGAATACTTGCAATATCGGCATTGGTACCGTATAGAATGAAAAAAAAAATAATTTCTGTAAGTTTACAGAATTGTATGCATGGGATTTCGTTACGGTATGACCATCAACAAATCCCATACCATACTGCATGATCAAAATTACTGGCAGTGACTCATCCCAAGCAAACAGAAGCAGGCAGTGCTTGGAATTGTCCCCATCAAACTCAAACAATGGATTTATCTCGGGATTTATTAAAGATGATTCTGCTGAGGCCACCGGCTCGCGGTCAGATTGAAAAACTTTCTTGGCTAAGCTTGCTCTCAACATTTTTGCTTTCTTTGACGACCCGCTCCCATTTTTAATGTTTCGTTTTTTTTTACAATACTATTAATTAGTTCCAAAACTTCCTGCAACAGTTGATCTAATGCGTTGTATGGTTCTTCAATTCCAGATCTAAAACAATTTTCTACTTGGCACACTATATCTGAAATGACGCAATTTGTATGGAATCATTGAATGTATAGCGTTTTTTAAACACTGCCCCTGCGAACGGCAACTTTTCATCGGTAGAGCAGTCGTGGATACTGTTTTTCACTGGAGAGGTGGAATAAAAACATAACCAGATTTGACTGGAGAATAACTAACTAACAATAATAAATCAAAAATATAGATATTGGGCGCCAGATATGAACAGAGAAAGAAAACATAATTGTATATTACTTAAAATTAATGACTGTATTTATCCATGATGGAATTTGAAGGTAAATAACATTGTAAAATTTTAATAATTAATTATAGTAGTTATATGTCGAGGAAAGTTATGTTGAAAATAGTATTAAATATGTTCTATGAAAGACTATGGAAAAATACAATATAGATAAAGCTATAGAAAATATATAAAAGGTAGCATTACTTTATTAAATTTGTTATATTTTATACGATGTAAATCAAAGATGTTGCAAGTCATAGATTCTAGAATCTATTTAGTTATCCGTCTATCAAAATCACTTTATATAGTAATATATAGAAAGTTATACTATTACAAAACGTAATATTCGCAAAGTAACGATGATCTAAATCATATTTTAAATACTAATCTGACATAAGTAATTTAACCACTAAACGTAGAGTCTGTACGATATTATTCAAGATTGAAAATATAGAAAATGTAAAACATAAAACCAGAACTTACGCTATATCCATACCGTGGCATTCTATACATAAGATTAACTATCCTTACATGGAACACTCGTCCATAGGAATCACTACCCGTACATAGGACATCCGTCCATAGGACCCTAAAAACACGAAACTATCGTTTAAAACCAAACGAGGTCTAATAAACAAAATAAACCCATCTCGAAATACTTCCGAGGGCTTTATAATAAACAAAGGCAACTGTCCTTTCTTCCATTCAACATTCTGGAGGATAAAAGCAAAATAATACCAACGTGCCAGCAAAATACAAATACGAGTTTTAAGTTGGGCCAATCCAAAACTCTACCCTAAAAATACGCAGTAATAATATCGAATTTAAAAACGATATTATCTCATCTTTACCTATTGCTTTGAAATAATAGCCGATTCAAATTAAGCAGGAAGATTTAAATTACCATTTCTAAAAGCCGGGTTGCTGATGGTGACAGAGACAGGATGAGACAGATGGAGACAGGTGGTTCCTCACGAGCGCGGAATTGCGGAATTGCGAAACTAAATGTCAAGTTAATTTCGCGGCGTTAAAAGTTTAACTTCCAAAATTTGACCGCCAAGACCGGGAATCCTGTAGAGCGTAGGGATTGAACTATGTAGTATAGAGATTTTTGTTTGATAGTTTAATGATAGTTTGTTTTGTTTTTTTTTTCTCTACACTCCATAGATTAAACCATATTGAACGAAAAAAGCAGAAAAAAGGTTATATCTAATTTTGTTGCATATTTTTATTTTGTTCATTATTCTAGGCTGGTTTTCCCTCTCATTTGTTACATAGTGAAACCATAAAATAATCAACTAGAGTGAAACCACATAAAACAATATGCATTCATATCAATCATATTATAGATTTTATTATTGGCGTACGATTTTGTATTTATTATATCAATTTTGTTGCTCAAAGCAGCGAAAGGAAAAAAGATCAAATTGGATTAAGCCCATATATTCACTTAGGAAAGAACAAGGGGATTTCTTTAATTTAATAAGTGAAATGCGGTTAAACGATCCTACAAAATTTTTTAATTACTTCAGAATGTCCCCTACTCAATTCGATTTACTTTTAAGCAAAGTAGGCCCTGCTATAACAAAACTGTATAGGTCTCGAGAACCAATTTCTGCAGCCCAACGACTTTCTATTACGTTAAGTTAAGTAAAAAGGTAAATCATTCAATTAATTAATTTTTACAAAATCTCAGGAATTATATAATTACATAATGAATATACTATAAAATTCTTAACATCAGTGCGATTCTGCAAACATACCTATTTTCTTTCTAGTGACTGATCAATCGTATAATAACAGCATAGGCTAGGCGAGAAATTTTTTGCTACGGATCTTACAGAATCTGACTGCAGATTTTTTAACTACAAAATTTCCTTTCACATTTTAACATTAAATTATTAAACTTTCAGATACTTGGCTACTGGAGACTCAATGACATCCATTTCATATGCTTTCAGAGTAGGTATACAAACAGTGTCTACAATAATTAATGAGTGCTGTGAGGCGATTTGGTTATTGCTAAAAAATGAATATTTACCATTGCCTGACACAAATGATTGGATCAATATAGCAGATGGTTTTAATGAGAAGTTGCAGATGCCCAATTGTTTAGGGGCTATTGATGGAAAGCATGCTGTAATTGAAGTAAGTTTACAATATTGACTGAATTACTATAGTAAAATAAAGATATACACAGATAATGCTTATTGTCATTTTTACACTTTTGTTTTCTAGGCACCTCCAAATTCTGGCTCAACATATTTTAATTACAAGCATACACATAGTTTAATCCTAATAGCAGTTTGTGATTATCGGTACAAATTCCTTTTAGTAGACATTGGGGCAGAAGGTAGACAAAGCGATGGGGGAGTGTTCAGAAATTCTGTAATGGGCCAGATGTTCTTCAGAAAACAATTACATTTTCCTTCAGAAAGAGCTCTTGATAAGGAATATACTGTTCCTTTTTATTTTGTGGGAGATGAGGCTTTTCCTCTATCTGATAATTTAATGCGTCTATACCCAGGACATTTTCTTGAACAAGAGAAAAGAATATTTAATTACAGGTATTTCTAAATTAGTAACTTTAGTTATATAATATTTATTATTCATATAAGGATGTAAGTTAGTTATGGTTATAGAAATAATATAATTTATCTCTTAAAGGTTAAGTCGTGCAAGAAGAACAATTGAAAACAGTTTTGGCATATTATCTGCAGTATGGAGAATATTTAGAAGACCAATATTAGCATCTGTTGATACCACTGAAAAAATTATCAAAGCTTCAATTTGTCTTCATAATGTTTTGTTGAACGATGACTTTGTCTTGTCTGAAAGCAGTGAGCCTCTACCAAGTGAAAATTTTAAAACAATTCCCAGAATGGGTACCAACAACAGGATACAATCAGCTGCTAATATCAGGGATCAATTGGCATTATATTTTATGGGAAATGGAGCTGTAGATTTTCAGTGGGATAAATAGCTTCTAAAGCAGTAATATGCTAGACTTGATTTTTTTGGAATTTTTTAATTTTCTTTGTGAATACTTCTAATAGGAATAAAGTATTATTGGGGAAAAATAGGCTTTTTTTAGTTTAGTTTAGTTTATTTATTAGTAATAACATACAAGAAAAGTATTTTTACAAGTCAAAAAAATATATATATATATATATATATATATATATATATATATATATATATATATATATATATATATCTATATTTCACTTTTATATATTTTAAAAATTATTAAAATACTTAAAAATACATATATATTTAATAAAGATACAAAATTATATATATGAACTCTTATATACACGGATACGAGTTGTGTCTGAGAGTTGTTCCTCCTGGGAAAGAGATCGGCTTAAATATTCTTAAAGTTGCTGAGTCTTCGCTTCCCATCATGGAACTGCGACTTGTTTACTGAAGAGACCATGGGAACATCGTAGTTGGAAAGATTCTCAAGAAACATAATATGATTGTTTATGAGTTATATTAGAACGAACTTATACGTTTAACTTTGGAATAAACAATGAATAACAATAAATAAGTATAAAGAGTAAATAAGGTCATTTGAAGGTTAAATATGGATATAACAACTCCCCTTTTTAGATAAAAGTTAACGCGTGGAGATAACTTTTAGACTGAATTCTTGTTAGGATTAAGTTCAAAAGATTCTTCTTCAGTAGGTTCTTCTAAATGGATACTGGGTCTTCTACGAGGCAGTATTTTCTTCCATTTGGAGAAAGTGGATTCAACTTGATTTCTTGGAGGTGATGGTGGGTAGTCATCATGAGAAATTGCAATTCCAATTCGTGATCTTCTACGGGATTTGCATTTGCAGAAGATGTAAATCAGGACCAAGGTGACAATTACAATTATGATTAAAATTGTAAACCAACCATGGTGTTTCTTCACAAAAGGTTCATTGATCAAATTGTTCAATTGTTCGGAATATTCATTTAACTTGTGATTTGCAACACTCAAATCTTCTAGATTCAGTTTGCTCAATTTCAGTGGTTTCAGATTTGGAATCTTGATCTTCTCAGGAATATTACTGCAACAACTATATGGTATTTGAATTGGAAATGTATTGTATGTTACATTATCATAAACATTAATGTCTTTTTGACCTTGAATTCTTGTACTGCCAACAAAAGCAATACATTCACTTTGTAACTTTAAAAGAGTATTATTATTTAAGATTTTTGTAATAATGTCTCTATTTCCACATTTAATTGTTAATGGTAAAGGATCTGAGATAATTATTAACCAAAAGTTTAAATTTAATTTGTTTATGTTATATTCTTTTGCCATGATCAAAGAAGATTGACAGGTTCTTGGCAGGTGATCTTGTTGCTTCAATAGTTGAGCTTCACATATAGCATCACTATCGATTGGATATGGAAATATGTTGGAACAAATTCTTGTTTTTCTGCCTGTTGATTTGCAAGCTTCTGGATCTTCAATTATTATGTACAACAATGAATCATCGCTACGCGCAATATATTTATAAGTTGTACCTTAAGATATGATGTAAAGCAGTACGATGATCTAACAAAGGAATTGGATAAATTCGATATAAAGTATACTCTTCAGGTTCAACTAAAGGTATATTTAGAACAAATACTACTTTAGAATCTAACTGATAAGCTTTCAATTCAATAATATCTAGATACTGAGGTATCGATGTGGCAGAAATTGGTAATGGAAGATTATTTCTCTTTAATGATTGAGATATATGCTTTAGCGAGTCAACCAAGTTATTTGGAGTAATTATAGAACTATGCAATATTTTTAATCTTGCAAAAGTTATTGAATTTATAATATCATCAATTTGATTTTCTAAAAAGGTATAGCTTTCCATAAGAGATTCACAAATATTTAAAATATCAATTTGTGATTGGAAATAATTTAATTGATCTGAAATGTCCATTATTGATTTTCTTATTTCTTTTTATATCATTATTAAAAGTCTCTTCATCGATTTGTAATTTTTGAATTGTAGAATTAAAACTTTAATTACAGATGTCGTTACAGATATTTGATTTTTAATAAGTTTTCTATTTGATATTCATCTTTAGTTATTTTATTTATACAATCATTATAATATTCACCATCAGAAGCATCTAAATTACCGGTTATTGATTTCCATACTGTCCCAATGCCATTAAATATACCACGCTTTTCTCTATAAATATACTTATTCGTATCGCGTATTATTTCATTATATTTTGTATTAATTGATCTTGATATTTGTAATAAAAGACTTATATGTGTTTAACTTCTGATTTAAAAGATATCATTCGTGGTGCATCTTCTTCTAAAGTGTTTAAAATATTATCTAATATTTTATCATTATTTAAAATAGTATTTTTAATTAATTCTAAATCTTTATAAACTAATAGTGTCCATTTATCATTGGATACTTTTATTTGTCCGTCTTCATGTAGGTACACTCCGACTGTATTGTTGATTGGTGTAATAACATACTGGGAGTATACTATGGATAGTAGTAATCCAATAAATCTGAAAAGAAATTATTCGTGATATGGTTTTAATCTATCAAAATTGATTTTAGATGTTTGTTGAGTTTCAGGGTTTAATACAATAGCAGAATTTTGAAAAATTTCTTGAATTTCAAAAGGTCCGTTAAAGATATTTTGATTTTTACTCGTAATTTGTGATTCTTTAACATAGACTTTATCTCCAATGTTAAATTCTTGTAACCTTTCAGGTACATTTCTGTCAAAGCGAATTTTTGCTTTCTCTTTATTTAATATAGTTTTTCTCTAGCTGTTCGATAATAAAACCGCATTCTATTATTTAAGTCTCTAATATATTTAGATATTAATTTCTCTTCATTATATAAAGTTTCAGGTGGTCTTGAAGATGTATGTCCGAAGATTAATTCATATGGAGTAAATCCATGAGTTTTACTTTGAGTATTATTATAACATATAACTGTATAAGGTAAAATATTAAAAGGATGTTCTTGAGGATTCTCTGTTAAATGAGCTCTAATCATTTCACTTAGAGTGGCATGAAATCTTTCTAATGAGCCATTAGATTGAGGATGTCCTACATTTGAAAATGTTAATTTAATGCATATAATTCACAAAGATCTTTAATAAGTGTGTTATTAAATTCACGGCCTTGATCACAGTGAATTCTTAAGGGAGTACCATAATGTTGGAAGAAAACTAGTAAAGTATTTACTATTGTTCTAGCTTGTTTATCACTTATAGGATAAGCTTGTGTAAATTTTGTAAGTTCATCATTAATAGTTAAGGCATAATTTCTAGTGGGATATTCGAATATGTCAATGTTAATACGTTCAAAAGGAGTTTTAGGTGTTTCGGTAATTACTAAGGGTCTGCTTAAATTTTTCCGAGATATTTTAACTTTTTGACAAGTTTCACATTTTTTAATAAAGTTTTCAACATCTTTAGATAATCCTTGCCAATTATATTTTTGTTTAATACGACGAATAGTTTCATTAATTCCTCGGTGAAAATTACTCTTGCCATTATGATAATGATCTAGTATTTGAGGTTTTTCATCATCTACTGGAGTTCTAACAATATTTTGACAAATTGTTAATTTAATTTCTTTATCTGCGAAAATATAAGAAAATATTTCTAATATTGGAAGTTCTATTTGATTTTCAACGTAGTAGGTTTCTGCTAAATTAAATTCATTTTGTTCTTTATATAAAATATAAAATAAAAGAGAAACTACTGTAGTTGGATCAAAATCGAGAGGGATTATATAGTATTTCCTGTTTTTAACAGTTTTACTATTAAAAATATTTATTCTTTTTAAATGAAAGTCTGGATTTTCTTCTAATATGTCGTCAATTATTTTATGATGAAATTCTTGTATTTTATTTTGCCAAAAGAATGTAATTATATTTTTATGTTGTTTATCTAATAATTGATTATTGGTAATATTTATTTTTGAATAATCAATCAATGATTGAGAGTCATATAAAGTGACAAATTTATTATATTCATTTTTAATTCTATCATCGATATCAATATCATTATCAGAATCTTCATTTTCAATTTCTTCATTTTCATTTTCATGTTCACTATCAGGTGTATTTTCGTTTGAGGCAAAAATAGGAAAATTTGTTTTTGAAATAAATTGTGCGCATTTTTTGAAATGATTGATTTTAATTCTAGATAAAGCATCTGCATTTTTATTTGCTTTTCCAGATTTATGAATAATTTTGTAATCATATTCTTCGAGTTTTAAACGCCAACGAGCTAATCTGCTGCCAGGGTCTTTAATAGAAAATAACCATGTTAAAGGGCGATGATCTGTTATTAAAGTAAATTTACGACCAAAAAGATATGGACGAAAATGTTTAACTGCCCATACGATTGCCAAAAGTTCACGCTCTATAGTGGAATATTTTGTTTCAGCGCCGCAAAGGGTTCTAGAAGCAAAAGCAATAGGTAAATCTTTTCCTATGTGTCCTTGTGAAAGAACGGCTCCTATAGCAAAAGCACTAGCATCTGTTGTTAATAGGAAAGGTTCTTCAAAATTTGGATATATCAGAATAGGATTTGAAGTCAAAGAATTCTTTAATTCTTCAAAAGAATCTAGACAATCCTGATTAAAAATAAATGGAACATCTTTTTGCAAAAGTCTTGTTAAAGGCTTTGATAATTTTGCAAAGTTTGAGATAAATCGACGGTAATATCCAGCTAAGCCTAAGAAAGATTTTATTTCTTTCGGATTTTTGGGTTGTGGAAAATTTTGAATACATGAAACTTTTTCTGGATTGGGTTTAACACCTTCTGGAGTTATTAAATGTCCTAAGTATGCAACTTCTTTTTTAAGAAATTCACATTTATCTGGTTGTATTTTAAGATTTGCCTTTTGTAATCTTTGAAAAACTTCTTTAAGTCTGGAAATGTGTTCATGAATAGTTGGAGAATAAATTATTATATCATCCATGTAAACTAAACATCTTTCATTTTGAATTCCTAATAAAATATTGTCCATGACTCGTTGAAAAGTCGAAGGGGCATTTTTAAGTCCGAATGGCATTCTGACAAACTCGTAATGACCATTTTCTACAGAAAAAGCCGTTTTGGAAATATCTGAAGGATTGATTTCAATTTGATGAAATCCTGAAGCAAGGTCAAGTGTTGAGAAATATTCACATTTACCTAACTGATCTAAAATATCGGAAATATTAGGTAAGGGGTACTTATCATCGATTGTAAGTTCATTTAACTTCCTATAATCAATAACAATACGCCATTTCTGTTTTTTAGAAGCATCTAATTTTTTTGGAACAATCCAAACTGGAGAGGACCAAGGAGAAATTGAAGGACGAATAATACGTTGCTTTAACATGTTACTGATTTGTGTTCTAACTTCTTCTTTGTGTATTTGTGGGTATCTGTAAGATTTAGTGTATATTGGTTTAGCATTGTTTGTATCAATTGAGTGTTTAATTTCATTTGTAAAAGTTAAGACATCATTTTCTAAATAGAAAATATCTTGAAATTCGAGACATAAATTAGTTATAAGTTCTTTTTCTTCATCATTTAAATGATCAGTCCTAAGTTGTGATTTTATTGTTTGAATTCTATCAGTTTGATTTGAATTTGGAAAATAATTATTTGTTTGATAATTATTATTTGTTTGATAATTTAAAATTGTTTGTGAAATGTAAGGTTCAATTTGAATATCGGAAAAATTAATTGATTTTGGAATAGCATTACAATTAATTATTGATGTCAAAAATTCTCCATGTTCATTAACATGAACTAACGCATTTGGAATATAAACTTTTTCTTTGTCTTGTTTAGATAAAATTGCATCAGTATTTTGTAAATTACATTTTAATTTAAAAATTTGTTCTGTTCTTCCATTAATATTTATTTCATTTTTAATTTGTTCAGAATTTAAATTTTGTTCTCTCAGTGTATCTTCAATTTTAAATAAAGGCACCGTTTTAAAATTTGTTATCAATTTTCTATTTTTTAAATCAACTGTGCATTGATAATGTTCAAGGAAATCTGATCCTAAGATTCCGTCAAAGTCTATATCTAAGTTGTAAATAAAAACTTTGTGAGGATCATTTGTTTTAAAAGGAATTAAAGTAGACTGAGTTATTAATAATTTCTCGTTAGTAATTCCTTGAATTGAAATATTTTCTGGTATTCTTTGTGGATATTTTTTAACTGTGTTTTCTTTAAAAATTGAAATTCCTGCACCTGTATCAATTAATATTTTGTATGTGTTTGTTATGTCATTAATGTAGTATAAACTTTTAATGTCTACAGTGAAAAAAGGTTTTAAGTAAATTTCTGTTCTTGGGATTGATTCGTATGGTTTAAATTCAAAGTTTGAAAATTCGTTTGAATTTCGTTTGTGTCCGTTTTCTGTGTATCCGGAGGATGGTTTTGGTCGGAACGCAAATGAAAATTTTGCTGTTGAGCATTATCGTAGTTTTGATAGTCATCATATTCTTGCTCAGAGTAATAATTTGAATAATCTTGAGAATTTGGAGAATTATCATAAAAGTAATCATTTGAAAAATTATCAGAATAATTTTCAGAATAATTATTTGAGTAATTATCAGAATAATTGTTTGAATATTCATTTGAATAATCATAAGTTGAATAATCTTGATTTATAAAATGTGCTCTGTGATTATTATTATTAAAATTAGGATTTCTTTGAATTACTGAAGGGCGTTGTTGAATTACTGAAGGGCGTTGTTGATTGTTTGAATTATTTTGTTGAAAATATGGTCTTTGATTAACATTTTGACTTTGTGTAAAATGTTGAGGTTGTCTTTGAAAATTATTGGTATTTTGTGGGTTAAAATGAGTATAATTATTATTATTCATTTGTCTTGCACGACATAAATCGTCTCTAGATAAGTGTCCTAAACGTCCGCAAGATGTACACTTTGGTGGTGACAAATTTGGTCTTTTAATAGGTTGATTTTGTGGAAATCTAACTGTATTCAATTTATTTTGTTTCTGATTTTCAAAATAAGAAAGTTGTAACTCTCTTCGAATACGAATTTGAGCTTCGATAATGTCTTTTGGATTACTAGCACGAATAATATGTCCTATACGTGGGTCTAATCCTGTTAATAATGTATTTAATGCCATAGATTCGATTAAACAAATTTGTGCTTGTTTTTCATTATTTGTTAAACTGGATTTTTGAATATTTGCATGCATTTTTGCATTAATAACTTGCACTCTGTTTAAAAATATTAAAGGCGATTCATTTGGTAGTTGTTTAACTCTTTGGAGGTCTTGAATTAATGAAGATAAATCTCTAGTATCACCGAAATGAGAATTTAAAAGTTGTTTAATTTCAAAATACGAAGATGGATTTCTAGAATTTATTAATTGGGCTGCTCTACCTCTTAGTTTATTTTTAATGTGAATAACTAATAAGAGTTTTTGGTTACCGGTTGACATGCCAAAAGCACAATCACATGCACTTAGAAATGTTTGTAAAAATATTTGATCTCCGTCAAACTCTGGTATTATTGAAAATATTTCAGATAGTTTATATGGTTCTATCTCTGGTTCATTATTCATTTCTGATTCAGACATTTTTATTTTTTATTTTTAGTAAATAGTAATAACTAAAAAAAAATAATTTATTTTTTATTTATTTTATTTTATTTTAAATTATTTTAAGTAATCGATTAGCAGAATAATCGATTTATTTAAACTTAATTAACTTAGTTAAGAGAATAACGAGGTTAAATTAAAATAACCCTTTGTTAAATAATCGTATAAGAAAATATCTTATTTTTTTTTATTTTATAAACGTTTAAATAAATTCTTTTTCAAAATAGGTAATTCTTTTTTTTCAAAAAAAAACTTTAAAATAAAACGTAATGATTCGTTGTGTACTTACACTAATTTTCCAAAAACCATGCTTTTGTCTTGTTCTCAAAGGAGTTTTCTACCAGGGGTTTCACTAGGTGTTCCTAATCCGTAGATCTGCCTATGAGTGAGGACGCCAGATGTATTTTTGTCTTCTTTCTTGATTTTTCTTAATTTTCTTTCTTGATTTTTCGTAAGTTCTTTCGCTTGAAGGATTGGAATCCACCGTTGGTAGTTAGAATACTCGTGTTCTACCGACGTTTTGTGAATATCCTACCGACTGCGCCAATTGTTAGATTTTATCTTTCACTTTTATTATTTTAAAAAAACATTAAAATACTTAAAAACACTTTATTAAGTTTTAATAGATACAAAATTATTATATGAACTTCGATACGACACGGATACGAGTTGCGTTCGAGAGTTGTTCCTCCTGGGAAAGAGATCGGCTTAAATATTCTTAAAGTTGCTGAGTCTTCGCTTCCCATCATGGAACTGCGACTTGTTTACTGAAGAGACCATGGGAACATCGTAGTTGGAAAGATTCTCAAGAAACATAATATGATTGTTTATGAGTTATATTAGAACGAACTTATACGTTTAACTTTGGAATAAACAATGAATAACAATAAATAAGTATAAAGAGTAAATAAAGGGTCATTTGAAGGTTAAATATGGATATAACATATATATATATATATATATATATATATATATATATATATAGGTCATATGAAGGTATATATATATATATATATATATATATATATATATATATATATATATATATATATATATATATATATATATATATATACATATATATATATATATATATAACGATAAAATAATGATAAAAATTGATAAAAATTTAGTTTCTACAGTTTTTTTTTGTTGTTTTTACATTGCATCATTAATACATAAATTTGATAAAATAAAATTTATACAATTAAACAATAGAAAATCATTAAAACCTTAAAATTAAAACAAATATGTATGTCAAATATATGTTATAAATGAACAGATACAACAAACTAACACTAACATAGGCAAAACAAATGAAATCACAGACTAAAGCTGGAACTGAAGTACTCCTCAAAAGAAAAAAATGCATTAATCATAAGGTAGTTTTTGATTTCTGTTTTGTACTGATTAAAATTAAGAGCCTTAATTCTAGCGGGTACCAGGTTATAAAACTTTATGCTCAAATATCTTGAACCATTCTGGAATCTCTCAAGCCGGCAAAAGCCCGGTACAAGATTGCTATTATTTCTTGTTGGGTAGCTGTGAAAATATTCATCTGACCTGTATAAATCAAGATTTTGCTTGACGAACAACAAACACTGCATAATGTACACACAGGGCAAAGTTAAAATCCTAAATTTTTTAAATAAATTACGATCCTCCCTGTAATCCTGTAACCCACCCCTGCAATAATACGCACGCACTTCCTCTGCTGCGCAAAAACCTTATTGACATGATATGAATGACCCCAGCAAAGAATAGCATAAGTCAGATGGGAATGAAAGTTGCCATGATATACTGTGAGAAGAGTTTCTCTTGAGGTTATCTGCACAAGATTTCTAAACAGGAAAAGTTCTTTTGATAATTTTTTTGACAGGTTAACAAGGTGGTTCTCCCAGGTCAGTCCTGTGTCTAAGTGCACCCCAAAAAACTTCTTGAGGTGCACAATGATGAAGTACAGGGTGATCAAAATTAATATTGTTTCTTAGAGTAAAGTTCATACTTTGCGATTTAGAGTGATTTAAAGATAGACGGTTAGCTAGAAACCATTGATTTAGGTTTTCAAGTGAAGTGTGATAATCAAGATTGTCAATCTCTAGGGGGTGGTAACTTATGTAAAGGGTTTGTCATCGGCAAACAAAACAGTGTTGACTCCTCCCCTGGCAGTATGCTAGGTCGTTTATATAAATAAGGAACAAGATGGGGCCCTAATACAGATCCCTGAGGTACACCATACTTCAGGGGTTGTTTTTCTGAGTTGCATTGGTTGAAATGAACATATTGATCACGGTCAGAGAGATATGACTTTAGTAATTGAACAGCATCGTCCTAAAAGTTGTAGGATATTAATTTTTTTAACAATATGATGTGCGTAACACAGTCAAAAGCTTTGGTAAGGTCTAAAAATGATGCAAGAGTATCAAGCCACCTCTCAAACCCTTCCAGTATACCACTGGTAAACCTGTCAATCGCTAATGTTGTGGTTTTGTTTTTTCGAAAACCAAATTGATTAATGGCAAAGATTAATGACAAAAGATTACAAGATGGCCGACGGTGATGTTGTTCCTAACAAACCGTCCGATAAAATATTGGAAAACTGTAGTGATAAACTGTGTTTTCATTGCAAAAAATCAACAAAAAACTTTATAAAGTGCGGGAAATGTGTGAATCACTACCACTCTGCGTGCCTTATTTAAGCTACAACGCAAAAATCGGCAAAGTGTTGCCATGTGCCGGAGTACGCCTATGAAGAGTCCTGGAGCCGCGAAAAGGATCTCTATGGGATGATAATCAAACTCTTAGAAGAAAAGAACACCTTGCTAGAAGAAAACAATCATCTGCTTCATGAAGAAAACAAAAGATTGATAAATCTACACGAAACATCAAAAGGTGAGGTTAGGAAGCTAGAAAACATCGCGCCAAAAACTCGGTGTGACGTAATCAAATTGACACACGACCTGGACTTAGCCAATAAAAAAGAAGAAAATGAAAGTAATCAATCCAATTCTGATCATGTGGCAACACTGCATGTCAATGTCAATAACGTCTATTCTGACAGCAACAATGACGTATCTAAAAAGTCAAAACAAGAACAAAACTTTTTCCTAAATAAAACGGATAATATAGAGGATTCGGGGTCGTGGAAAACTGTTAGCCCGAGAAACCGTTCCAAAAAGGGTAACAAACCTGATCCCTTGCAACAAGTCAATACCATGACTAGCACCTCTAGACCAAGTAATGGTGATGTACATCAAAGGGATTTCCACAAGAAAATTAGGCAAAATGCTAGGCCAAATCCTAAGAAAGGTGAAAATAATGACGACTTGTTAAGGGTTGCAGTCAACTCAAGAAAAGCGTGGATATTTATCTCTGGTCTTGCTCCAGACACGAAGGCTGATGATGTGATTGCCTTTCTTAATAAGTACAAGTTGGATGAAGATTGTTTGTGTGAAAAAATGGTCACCAAAAAGGATCGTTTTTATAGCTCATTCAAGGTGGGTGTCCCTCAACTGAACAGGGAGGCGGTGATGTCTCCTAATTTATGGCCTCTTGGAGCAACCATCAACCATTTTCTTCGCATTCAACGCCCACTGTCTACCAAGAACTGGCAGCTGAGGACTCCAACGGACAAATTGACAGAGTCGCTTTAACACGAAAGAAAGCAGCGTCAAAAGGAAATCTCAGAAGCAACGAATCTTTAAAAATAATCCATTATAATGTTCAATGTTTGCGTACCTCTTTTTTAGATTTTGAAGTGCTCCTCAATGAAATCTCAGCAGATTGTTTATGTTTAAATGAGCACTGGCTGGTGCCAGAGGAGTTGAACACTATTCCCATTAAAAATTACAATATAGTATCTGGATTTTGCAGAACAGTCAAGTCTCATGGTGGTGTAGGTATATATATATCAGAGATAATTTAATTTGTGACCTGTTGGATCTTGAAAACCTTTCCCTCGAGCAACACTGCGAAATTACAGGTATTCTGCTTATAGCCTCAAATGTGCAACTCATCACGGTATATCGTGCACCGGATGGTGACTTGGACATGTTTTTTAGCATATTGTCATTGGCTCTGAAAATAGTTAATACTCACAAATCTCTCATCATAACAGGGGACTTTAATGTCCATTTTAATGAAAAAGACAGTAGGGCTCTAAAACTGTGCAATTTTTTCAGATCTTTCAATCTTAAGAAAACAGTTAAATTCAGTACTCGTAGTGATAGATGTCTTGATAACATCTTCACAAACATTGATGGTATTACAAAACCGATAGATCTTACTCATATTTCAGACCATAAGGGTATTTTCTTTGAAACAAATTATTCTTTTATGATCTCTCAAACCAGAATATGTTATAGGCCAATAACAGAGGACGGTCTCTCCAAATTATGTATATATTTGATTGTTGCGAATGAGTTTTATTAACCATGTGCGATTTCACTGGTCTCCTACTGTTGGCAGCACACGCCATCCACACTGTGCCGACAACTTGTCGCAAAATATACGAACAAATCATAGACACTTTGATCTTTACCGACTCGAGACGGGACATTGAAAAGTCTCCGAATTTTGAAACAAAACAAAAATGAGACAAAAATGTTGCAGAAATGTATTGGATGTGTCACAACTTTGTCGTAAAACATGAATGTTTCTGTCTTGTCACTGTTGTCTGCTTGGTCTGGACCCGGCATAACGTTGGAACCAACTTTGGACGCATCGTGGGACCGCCTTAAGCAAAAATACAACAAAGACAAGACTGTGTCAAAAATTTGAATTTTTTTACAGTTTTGGTAAAAGAGACTTTTATTTAACGTTAATTAGGTATACATTTTTAAATACTTCGTGTACCAATGTAGAAAAAAGTAGAAATAATAAAAATACTATTACCAGAAGGTGTTACTCCAGATGTAATGGAACCAACTTCTTTTTCTACTGGCAATGTTACACTTTCTGGCTCAGAGTGAACATTGGAGTAACGCCTAAAAAATGCAATTCCATAGAAGTAAATATAAAACAATAAATATCAACCGAAATAGTCTGCCTTTTTACCTTTTCTTATTTTGCTTATCACTTAAAAATAGCATACTCTCGTAATGTTTCCATACTTTTTTCTTTTTTTGTGATCCAGCTGATCCACTTGGAACATATTCCCCTATATCCGCCTTCACCTTTATGTATGTGTCCCTTAAATTTTTCCATTTTTTTTTGTAAAATTTCTATTGGATAAGTTCCTGAAAGTTAAAATTTTCACTTAGATCAATGACTCTGCTTAGTGCATACCACTACCAGAAAAGAGGTCATTTATAGTTTGCCAAGCTCTATCTTTTGCTGTTTTAGTTTTTTCCTGGATCATTATAGTCTGGTCCCATAGAACGGGATGTTCTTGGACAGCTGTAATTAATAATTCTTCAAAAGCCTCTTTACAAAAAAACATGAAATGTCATCTTTAAATTGTGACCTTAAAGATAAATAATATATCAAATTCAATAAAAGCATATCTAGAAGTGATAAACAATAGAGAAGGCCAGTCATGCTTGAATAATGTATATGACAGACTAGGTATATAATATTTTTCAAAAAGGTTTTAGATATGATTACAGGATTTAATATTTCTTGATATAGGTACAAAAAATTAGGTATTAACTAATTTTTCATCAGTGCTTAAACTCTGCAAATTTATGTAGGTATCAGTTCTATTATTAGTATTGTGTTAATGTTTTAACACAATATTTCTACAATATAATTTATTATCTGTACTTTCATATCTAACGTATTCTGACATTCGACTTAGCTATGGCATATTGTTGCTACAAAACCTTGTTCATGCATAACAGGTCATTGTTTATTTAAAACACATGTATGGAAGTTTTTAAAAAAGGTACTTACTTGTAACTACATCTTTCGCTGCTCAGAAACCCCCGTTTGTTGACTTACAGGCTGCTCTTCAAAATGCTGACATAAAGTATTTATACCTATATTTTTCTGGCAATCTTCACAATAGATCTAAAAACATTTTCACTATGTATACAAAGAAGAAAACAAATACTTGTCAGAACAATATTATAAAGTTGTCTCGCACTGGAAAAGGTGTTTTTAGTTAAATACACAATTAAAAATCAAAAAATACAAGCAAGAAAGTGCTTTTGTGCTTTCATTCATGTATAGTCATTGATAAAAGAATATTTGCAGCAATATATAAATTTCCTGCGTGTACTCACCGTTGTATTTTTGTCTATGGCATACAGGTCTTGTTCCATTTTGAAAGGAATTGCCCAATACAACACACCATAAAACAAAATAATAAATACAATTAAAAAGTAAGCCATAGACAATTTTAATAAACTAATAATTGATAATATTAATTAATAAACACACGACAATAATCAAGTTAGGGCTAGACGCTAGACTCTAGACGGTTTAAAGTTAGGTTATGTAAAAAAAATTTAATTCCCGCCCAATTTGATTTCTCTTTCTAACATACATGACATACATTTTCTATCCTTTTCCCGCGAAAATAAATCGCCAAAAAGTTAAAAATATTTTAACTTATTTGCGATGCCGCAAAATCATAGAAAGCGAATATTAAGGTAACATAAGAAGTTTAGGCGAAATTTCGCTTTTCCGCCCTCCTGAGACACCACCTATTTGCGATGCCGCAAAATCATAGAAAGCGAATATTCGCAGTTATCAGTATGGATCAAACTGACGAAAAGTAAATTTATGCGAAATTTCGCTTTTCCGCGCTCGTGAGGAACTACCTATATCGCGGAGGGCGAAACCTTGAACATAAATGTCCACAGAAGCAGTGAAAAGATAGCAGGGTTGTCGACTAGAGAACGTAGAAACTACGCCAAGCGTTTCAAATAAATTATCAGGCTTGAGCGATACGGAATCCGGTGACCATACGGCAGACATCATATATCATATATAAAATACATGTAACGAACTAAAAACGTTACAAATGTAACTTACCGAGCTCTATTGTTCCTGTCTCTCTTTTCAAAATTCTTTATATTATACTGCACATGTTGTCTCACTTCTCTTAAACTTATATTCTTGTTGGTAGCTTGACAAAAATTATTGTGTATTACATTCTATTTTGAAGTATCAACATAGCGGCTGTTTTCAATAATTTCCATAAGGAGCATTTGATCGTCTTCTTCGATAAATCGCACTCTGTTTCTTTTAAAGTTTGTTAATACAGTAATAAGTAATGTTAGCTATGGTAAAATTCAGCACACAGTGCACGGCCAAAGAAAATTTAGAAATTAGTGATCAGGGATCAGTCTTCAATCCACAAAACTAACTTTTAATTTTTATTAAACAAATAATCAGATCGATAAAGTTGACATTCTCATTAAAAAAATAAGGTTATGTTATGGGTTTGATGTCAATGTCATAATCAAATGTCAAATGAAATGAACCAGTTTCGGAGAGAAAAAGATAGAGACAAATTTACAACTTCTGCGCATGCGTAACATTATCGTTTTTCTTATGTCTATCGTCCGTAAGATAGCGGGGGTGACATTAGAGATATACGTTAAATGACATTTCGTATGTCATTTTTGTCAATTAGCGGCTACCGGTGGTACGAACTACGAAGATTTGAAATTCTCAACACGCATCTCTGCTCAAGCTTTAGGACGAATCATTCCTGAAACCTGCGAAGCGATTAATTAATGTTTTGCAAGAAAGTAATTGCAAGGTAAGTATTTAATTTTTATTTCAAATATAAAAAGTACAATTGAAATCTTTAGGGTACAAAACTCTTCACAAATGAACGCACTGAAAGTTTCTCAGAAGTATCTGAGGGGCGGTCATTGTACTCACTAAAACTCTCATTGCTCTGTTGAGGGGTCGACAGTTGCTGCCAAGTAGTTGGATTATTGTTGAACTGAGTTGAACTATTATTGCTATGTTGGGTTTGAGAGTGGCTGTTGAGAGAGTTGTTATATCTTGGTTGAGGATGTGTACCTGTGTTGTAGCCAGTTTCAATTCTTGATTCTGCGGTTAACTGGTTACACTTTGCACTGTATATAGCATCATTTATTATCTTTTGGCAATAAGTTGCCATCATGCCCAATGTAAGCCCCATAGTTTGCATATTTAGTATTATATATTATATATATATATATATATATATGAAATGAACAAAATTCTTACAGCTTTAGTGTATATTAATAAAAAATATTTTCTTGCCTTTAGCTGTGTATTTTTTCTAATTTCGAAAAATCGAAAGTAAAGAAAAAATTTAAAAAAAAAATAAAAAGTAAAAAGAAAACTGTTTTGCTTGTCGTAAAGGGGGGAACCAAGCTCCACTCCCACAACCGGTTTCTGGGCCTACCCTTCATCAGGTGGGCTGTCCAGGGGCTGGTTCTCACCGATACGGCAAGCAAAACTTCTTCTATATCTACAGACGATGTCGTAAAATGTCGGTGAGATATTAGTGCATCTCCCGTCAAAAGATGGTAAAGAGCGTTTTTCGGCCCGCTCAAATATATGAAATGAACAAAATTCTTACAGCTTTAGTGTATATTAATAAAAAATATTTTCTTGCCTTTTGTGTATTTTTCTAATTTCGAAAAATCGAAAGTAAAGAAAAATTAAAAAAAAATAAAAGTAAAAAAAAACTGTTTTGCTTGTCGTAAAGGGGAACCAAGCTCCACTCCCACAACCGGTTTCTGGGCCTACCCTTCATCAGGTGGGCTGTCCAGGGGCTGGTTCTCACCGATACGGCAAGCAAAACTTCTTCTATATCTACAGACGATGTCGTAAAATGTCGGTGAGATATTAGTGCATCTCCCGTCAAAAGATGGTAAAGAGCGTTTTTCGGCCCGCTCAAATATATGAAATGAACAAAATTCTTACAGCTTTAGTGTATATTAATAAACAGTTTTCTTTTTACTTTTTATTTTTTTTTAAATTTTTTCTTTACTTTCGATTTTTCGAAATTAGAAAAAATACACAGCTAAAGACAAGAAAATATTTTTTATTATATATATATATATATATATATATATATATATATATATATATATATATATATATATATATATATATATATATATATATATATATATATATATATATATATATATATATATATATATATTATATAATTACTAAAGTACACAACGGATTGCGTTTTATTTTTATATTATAACGTAACATTAATAGTATCATTAGTATCAATCAAAGTTTGCATGCTTATGAAATGGCCAGATTTTGAGTTCCTTTTCTCCTCCAAAAATAAGAACTCAAAATCTGTTTTTTTGCAGTTTCCTACCTCGGAAGCAGAATGGGAAGAAATAGCATAACAATTTCAAAATAGATGGCAGTTTCCAAATTGTCTCGGAGCAGTTGACGGCAAACACATAAGGAAAAGACCTCCTCCAAACAGCTGAGCGTATTATTACAATTACAAACAGTTTCACAGTATTGTACTCATGGGCATTGCAAATGATAACTACGAATTAATAATGTTTGATGTCGGCACAAACGGACGAATATCTGATGGAGGAGTTATTAACAATACGTCTTTCTACAAGGTATTAGTAAGAGGAAAACTAAATATACCATAAGTTAATCAATGTAATAATCTACCTTATGTCTTCACTGGAGATGAAGCTTTTGCTCTTAGAAAAGATTTTTTAAAACCTTACAGTGCAAAGGAATTAAATATTGAACGTTCCAACTTTAACAAACGTTTGAGCAGAGTAAGAAGGATAATAGAAAATGTATTTGGAATTTTAGCAAATCGATTTCGTATATACCATACGGAAATAGGAATTTCAGTAGAAAACGTAGAAACGGTAGTAATGGCTACTTGTGTTTTACATAATTATTTGAGAAACAAAAATCAGAATAATTACCTGGAGGTGTCCGGAGAAGAAACGGTATCGTTATCTTTTGATTCGAAACTTTTGTCTTTTTTTTTAGAAATATTTTTTTGAAAACTAGTTTTTGATCATTTTCAGTTACACACGTCTGCGTTTAATTTGTTTTTCTGTTTCGCATTTTCGGATTCTAAAATTTTTGCTGACTGTTTTCTTGCACTTTTTTTCGTGTTTATTGTTCTCCCTGGAAGTGCTTGGTAAACTCATGTCACCACTGAGAAAACGTGGTAAACCATCAGCAATATAATTTTTCATATCTTTCGCAATTTTGTTTTACGTTATCCACATCTTTATCATGTTCAGAATTACTGCTGCCCTCACAGAAAGAAATAATTTTGATCGTCACTGAGGAAGTTGACATCAATCACCTGATCCTTGCACTGAAAATTAGCTATTGAATGGCGTGGTTGATCCAGATTTTTGGGCTGTTTTAGATCACTTATTGATCCATGTGGCCTGGTTTACCATTTTCTGACTTTCGGCATGAGTAGATTCTCTCAATTCCTCTTCTGATGTTACGTGCCACTCTTATAAATATAATGTACCAGATGGGGAGTTACATGGTAAATATTATATATTTTTGAAACATTTTAGCAACTTTTAACAATTTTTACAAATCTTTTTAGGTTAATATATTTTTTTTTACTTTCATATTGGTAAAGCATATGACAGCTCTTGTAATCATTATAATAAAAAAAAACTTCAGATATGCCGCTCAAAAAAATTGCATACATTAAAATCTTTTCTCCCTTGGACAAAAATATAGCAACTTTTTAAAATAATTAAAAAAAAATCCTTTGTAGCAAAATTTAAAAAAATACATTATTATTATTAAATTGGTGATATATTGATCGTCAATTGAGTTCCAAGCTTCTTGGAGAGCATCAAAGAGCAGATCTAAATTAGAGTAGGTTTTGGAACGGATTTTGGAATAAACATAACCCACATGTTCTCTATACGGTTCAGGTCGGGTGACTGCGACGGCCAAGGTAATAATTGAATTTTTTCTTCCCTTAAAAATTCTTTTACAAGCTTGGAACTATGTTTCGGAGCATTGTCCTGCTGAAATATAGAACGCAAGGGCATCTTTTCTTCCATGTCAGGAACCAGTTGGGTCTGCAAAATGTCTCTGTATATAAATCTGTCCATAATCCCGTTGTCTATAAATTGGACCCATGCCATGTTTGGAAAAACAGCCTCAAACTTGAATGGAACCACCACCATGTTTCACAGTGGGTGAAACATATTTTATGATTAGTCTTTTACCTACAGGACGTCTCACATAGCAAATGCCGTCACTCCTGAATAAATTAAATTTTGATTCGTCACTAAACATTACATTTTTCCACTGTTGAAGGTTCCAGATACGATGCTGCTTAGCAAATTGTAAACGGGCCTTTACATTCTTTTTTGAAAGCAGTGGCTTTTTTGCTGGTCTGCGTCCAAATAATCCAGCGCCCACTAGCCTTCTCCTCACTGTTCTTGAACTAAAATTTACTCGGCATGGCGGTGCCAATTTCGACGGTTGTGAATTTATAATTACTGTCGAAGTGAAGGCAACAAGGGGTGATTATAATAACAGAAAAAATGAATATTTTGTAAAAAAAATAATGGGCAATGTCCAGTCACTTTTCAAGTCAAAAAAAGCTTTCATTGACATTATCTCGCTAATGTAGCTAAACCAGCTAATGTAGCTAAATGTAGCTAAAACTCGCTACTCGTTAATGTAGCTAAAACTACTCTATCTTGAAAATTTGGAGTTGAAGCATTTTTTAGTGCGATTCCAGTATAAATACCTACTGCACATAAATGTTTGCAAAATGCCTCACCTTGTCCAGCAGGACAATCACAGAATTCAATCTCCACATAAACTGTATATAAGTAAATATCATCTGAGGATGTAACATGAAACTTACGGTCATCTATTTTTGTTATTTGAAGATTTTTTGCTTTATAGAAGAATTTTTTATTACTCAAGTTCTGGTTTAGTGACTCTAAAATTGGCATATTTAAGCAGACGTCTGATATGATGTTGTTCAAGCTGATTTGAATAAAATCAACCAATGCTGTGGCGTTAAAAGATTTGCTAAAAGATTGACCTAAATTTTTTTATTGAACTGCTTTTGTTAAGTAAGTAACAGTAAAGTGCGAGAGTAACTCCTTCTGGAATGTTCAACTGTTGCTTTGCGAATGCTTTTACTGGTAAAAATTGACTGTTATACTTGGAATCACTAAGCAGTCTAGTGTAGTCCTATATTTTCCGTCGCATCTCAGTGATATACATCCAAGTCATCGTTTGTTTGATATCGTATCTTTGAAGAAGATTTTCCTACACCAACAACACACATACTTATTTTGTTGGTTTAATCGATTGCATAACTCCTCGGTTATGAAACTGCTTTGTGCATCACTGTCTAGCAAAGTTCTACATTGTAATAAATTGCCCTTTGAATCCTTGACCTTTACCATCGTTGTTGACAATTGTACTAGACCTTTTTCAATTTCATATTGATTGTCATTTTCCATTGTGTACATAACCGTTGTACTGGTACTCCCTTGAGGTACTTGTTGAGATGGATGTTGGTTTGTGGTATTGCTCTTTAAAAAGTTTTTTTTATCTATATCCCTTTACCCGATTTATTACAACACTGTTATTGTTTGTATAATATTTCCAAGCTTGCAAATGTATATGCAGGCTTCCCGCAGATTCCTCGCTTACCTCAACTTGACTTATCGCCGTTTCGTCCAATGTGTCTCCTCCCCCATTTCTTCTTGTAGTAGTCTTGTGATTTGCGGTTGTACTTGTACCTGGTGCTGGTCGAGGCCTGTTTCGGAAAATTTGGTTTGCTGGATGGCGAGGGTTGATAGCTTTGTGCAGAGTTGTTCTTTGTTTTTTTGGCGGTTTGGATGCTTAATTCTTGCTCCATTCTTTTCACTGCTTGCGAAGTTTTCAAAGTTTCTAGTAAATCGGTTCCAAATAGGTGCTTGTCTATATTGGAGTTCTGAACTGCTTTTCGGTGGTTCTCGTTCAATGAAGGCATTATCAAATATCTCCGGTGTAGTGAGAGAAATTAAAGTAATTAAGTAAGCACTTGTAATGGCTTTTGCGGCATCGATTAGCTCAGGTATCAATTCCGTTTTGTTGTCTATCTATTGATCTATTGTAAAATTGGAAAAAAATTGAGGACTCGTTCCATCCTGCAGTGTATTTTATAGTATTTATACCGTATGATCGAAAAAGAACGGCGTCCAGTTGGCTGGGGAATGAACATCAATGACATTTCCCATATAAATTTTCATATAAAATGACAGCGATTTTCATTGCATAGCCATCGCTGACGCCGTTTTTTCTCGATCATACAGTATTTCCCCTGACTTAAAGGCAGCAGATGTAGCGGCGTGACGTACACTATGGCCGCTAAAAATCGTAGTATAAATGCCACTGCTTTTTAGAGCAGCTTTTATCCATCTGCTGATGGTTTGTGATGAAGCAGGTTGGTACGATCGTCTGTGAGTTAGAATTAAATGGTCAATATCTGGTCGTAACCTTGATGTTTTTTGTATGTAATAATTTATAGTGGATGCTATATAGTGGATGGAAAAACTAAACTTGGTTGGTTTTTATAGGGCCCCGAGGTTTTATTTTTTTCTGGGATATTTTTAAGAATATTTTAATAGTAATTTAGGAGCTGTAGAAGGGCAGGATGAGGCTGTAATTAATAATAATATAATTCCTCTCGAACTACAAAAACTGTTATTTCAATTTAGGAAATCTTGCTAACTTGCTAAATCTTTTATAACTCATTTTATTTGCCAGAAAAAAAATAGAATAACACTTTTTTCAGATGTATCCACATATAAATACCTACTTTATCTCTATCTTTTTTATTAGAGGTTACAAAATAAATTGAAAATTTGATTTTACCTTTTTTATTAAATCATCTTTTTGCACTTGTTTTGATAATAGATATTTTTTGTATTTAATAGAAATTGTACTTTTTTGAGTTTCTAAAAACAGTATCAAATTATTTTTTAAAAATAAACATCTTTAGTGTGTACTTCAATTTGTCGGTACAGTTTTTGTATGTCAGCTGTCATGATATACAATGTGGCACCCTCACATAACTAAGATGCTAAAAATGTCATCTTGTAGAGTAGGTCCCTTATTAGGATGTCATTTAAGAACATACCAGCACCTGTGTTGTAGGACGCATCAAATACAACACGTAACTTAGTGGTTAATATTTTTTCCCACATTTTTCCGGATTGCATGGTGCGCCAAATAATAATATTCTCTATTCTCTTGTAGAATATTTTCCATGTGTGAATTGAGGTATTCTTGCATAAAATTCGTATATTGAATTCCATATATTGAAAACTTGGTCTTTTCCTAGTCGTTTTTTAGAAGCATGAACCTTTGTAATGTTATGGATTTGGAATATCCTAAATTATTTCAATTAGACTTAAATGGTAGCTTCACAACAAATCGATCGTCTCCATCACGCTGATGTGTTGTTCTCAAGTAATTTTGATAGATCAGTTCTTAGTGAGTTTCTTGTTGGTTTATACTGATTTCTTCTACCTTCCGAAAGTTCCTAAGGCTAGTGTCTAAGTCTTCGTTTGTTATTGTGACACGATGGGCAAGAAACGGCCATATTTTCATTACATTTTCCCTATTAGTTGTTCGATTCTCCGTGGCGTTTCAGTACTTCCTTTTGTTTTTCCCTTTGGTTTGTTGGCAACGGAAATGTGATTTTTGTAATGTGGGATTTTTTTGGCAATTTTATTTGATTGCTGCACACTATGTAAAATTATG
Source organism: Sitophilus oryzae (assembly GCF_002938485.1). NCBI lineage: Eukaryota > Metazoa > Arthropoda > Insecta > Coleoptera > Curculionidae > Sitophilus > Sitophilus oryzae. Next base: position 2,413,054 of record NW_022147569.1, on the reverse strand, counting down.
TAAAATTAAATTTAGCTTCAATTAGCATGTCTATCTTCGAAGGGATTTTGAATTTATTTAGGACCAGCTTACGTTATACAAATACAAATACTTTATTGCCGACAAAATAATCTTCCCGATCACAAAGCAACGTCACGGAAAAATACTATTACAGGGTATAATATCCTAGATCATAAAAATATAGTAATAATTACACAAATATAACAATAATAAAAATTCAACAATATTCAAACAAAGGACATAATTAAAATTCAAAGTTAAAACTATAAAAACGCCGTGTGTGTAAAAATTCCAACACCGACGCGACCCCCTAAAGTGGTAATCGCTACCTAGAACGCCCTGTAGACTGGGTTATATGGTAAATATTTGTAGTAATGTTAAATCAATAGCAATTGTGGGTAGATTATGCATGATTTAATATAAAATTCAGTTCTGATCCAGCATCCAATAGTACACGCGTTGTGATAAGTTGGTTATGTACGACAGTATCTACTAATGCTGTCGCTAGTAAAATTTATTGTGAAATTTTTCGATTAGCAAACAACATTGCTGTACTAGTCGATGGTTCCGATAAATTAAATTGAACCTGAACTGAGAGGTCTGTCGCTGATGTGATCTACGTGAAGAAGTATGTTATATTTTTTGAAACACTTTCTGGGCAAAATCCAGAGTTTGTTTCATTCATTGTGATTGGCAATTTGAACACAATTTGTTCTCCTTCACTTCATTTGTACGATTTTATGGTAAAAGACTTATAAATTTGTCACATGCAGAATCGATCTTTGTCTTTGTTGCATAGAACGCATATAGCCTTTGCTGAATTTGAGGCAACATTCCAATTTGTGCCGGCCTTTGTGTATTTGGTTTGCTTTGTACAGTAAGTTGTTGTTTGTGTATGTGTGATGGCAGTGCTTGTTTGTTGTTTCTGTTCGATAATTATAAAAATTGACATCTGCTGTAAAAAATCACAAAACTGTTTAAATGCAGATAATTCCTTGCTTTTAGCAGCACAATATAAAGTGGTTGGAAGATTGGGTTGTCTACAAGGAATCTCATTAAAAAACGTAAATTTAAAGAAGCCGTTTTTATATGAAGCAACAATAACATCTGTTGCAATCCAATTATCGATTTTTCCACAATATGGTAACCAATTACCAAATGTACCAATATCCTCATCCTCAGCGGACAACTTTACTGCATCCGCCTCCGGCCCGGGTGAATGCCTTATTCTAGTATATATTTAATACTTTTAGAATTTAGATTAGTTTACACTCCAAAGAAGTCAATATTACATCTGACCAAAAGGTTATGTAAGTCGGATTAAACAAAGACAATGGAAGTACGGTTTTTTAGTATCCATACTAAATAAGAGAAGTTGATGGAGTAGAAATATCATTAACCGTTATTTAAAAAAAAAATAAATGGAGGAAATGTCCAATTTCTAACAGAAAATTATCTAATGAAGCAACCTTATATGTAAAACGTAAGAGAGAATCCGCTTTCCTAATCGTTTTAGATGAAACTTGGTAAAATTTTCAGTAAAGGCCGATTTTGAAAAAGTTGGCTAGATAGTGTCGCGTCGTTAGATTCTTCATTTAACAAGACTCGCTAACTAACATCGCTGGAAGAACTATCTTCTTCGGAGTCTAAATCGTCAATTCCACATTTATAAGGAACATTCGACGTATCTATAAAATCGTCTCTTTCCCATACCTCATAAATAATGAATTCGTATGTTTACAATAATTCATTCGGGTGTCACCTAAAATTAAAGAAAAATATATAGGATATAGCTCCAAATAAATGTTTTTGCAGATTTTCAGCTAGTTTTTTAATGATTTATAATAGACAATTATTATTGGCAATGATGTTAATATTTGTAATTGAATTTCAACCATTGTTAGCAAGGCCGTGTCTGCCTTTTTTTTTTGGTCGACCGCTATATTATGAAGCACAGCGCACGCCACAATAAGCATTTGGGCAAATTCTGTTTTGCATCTAATGCCAGAAGATAGAACTGGAAATCTCATCTTTCAAACTCCAAAAAGACACTCCATTGTGTTTTTACCTCATTATGCGGTTCATCTAATGGAGTGAGTACATATGGTTTTATAGCATAGCCTCTGTCGGCCAGTAAAACCCCGTTCCTCAAATATGTGGCTGTCGTTGGCATACCCTGGCCAACGGCTTACCAAATCTATAATTTTTAATTTGGTATTACACTCTATTTGACAATTTAAACTAAAGAATCCTTTGCAGTTGCGGTAAACTTCCGCATTGTTCCCTCAACTTAAAATATATATAGGATATTGTTCCAAATAAATGTTAGGCAGATTTTCAGCCAGTTTTTTAATAATTTTTAATAGACAATTATTATTGGCAATGCTGTTAATATTTGTAATTGAACTTCAACCATTGTATTCGTTATTATATGAAACGTTAAGAAGTTTCTCGTAGACTAGATATAGTCTAGAGCTTCCCTTTTTTCAAGTGTTAGCAAGGCCGTGGCTGCCTTTTTTTCTGGTCGACCGCTATACTATGAAGCACAGCGCAAGCCACAAAGGCATTTGGGCAAATTCTGTTTTGCATCTAAAGCCAGTAGATAGAACTGGAAATCTTATCTGTTGGCCAGTAAAACCCCGTTCCTCAAATATGTGACTGTCGCTGGCATACTCTGGCCAACGACTTACCAAATTTATAATTTTTAATTTGGCACTCTATTTGACAATTCAAGCTAAATAATCATTTGCGGTTGCGGTAAACTTCCGCATTGTCCCCTCCAGGAGATTTAATTTTTATGTGGGTGCAATCCATTGCTCCTATTACTCTAGGAAAACGGGATATCATAAAGAAATCAATTTCTGCTTTCATCTGCTCTTCTTCTGTTCGAGGAAGAAATACATGTTGTGGGAATATACTGCACAGAGCATTAACTACTTGTTTGATAATTCTGCCTGCAGTAGTTTTGCGGATACTAATGAAACCTCCTATGGCGATATACAAATCGCCTGTCGGTAAAAAACGCAGTGTGAGGAGAAGTTTGTTTAAGGAACTAATAGCACGACGTAAGTTCCTGAAATAGAACAGTGATTATTAATATTAAAATATATTTGGGACTCATTAGAATAGCATTCATTTGCTAGATTTCGCCATTGCACTGGTGTATTAGTAAAGACCTTATTTATTTTTTATTTATTTTATTTTGTTAAATTTGGTCCTTTTAAATAATATTTAAATAGCAAAAAATAAAATTAAATATTAAAACAAACTGTGGCTTGGAAATGACGATTGATGATATTCTCCATATAAAATGGCAATGATCTTCATTTCAAAGCCATCGCTGATGCCGTTTTTTTTCGATCATGTTGTAAAAAGTAAAGTTTGTATTTGAACATTGTCTTCTAAAGTGAATTGAGAAAAATAATACCTTTATAATTAAAAATATATTACCATCATTCTGTTCGATTGCGAACCAAACCAAACCAAACCAAATCTTCCTCAATGGAAGTTAAAATAGCAGTCGATTTTGAAAAACCGAAATCGGTCGAAAAATACTTTATCATTCCATTAGTTAAAATGGTCAATTCTCAATCTTATGTTATATTCCCTGTTTGGGTATAAGTCTTCAACTAAATCATATAGTTCAATTTCTGGATCATAAAAAAGGCAAACACATCCATAGTTTTTGTGTAGAGATTTGATAAATAATTATTGTAAATTGATAGTTTCTCAACCTAGTAGGTATAAGACAAAATAATATAGTCCACCAGTTTATCATTTTTTATATCTACGTTGGACTGACATGAGCGAGTAAAATAAACAAATAAAAGTGTTCTACCTGCGCCAGTGACTCTTTCTCGTGAAAAATAATTTATAAACTTAGCAATGGCCCTTGTTCATTTTCTTTAAATCTTTGAGGCAAAAACAATGCGAACTAATTTACGAATTGCTGTAATGACATCACCAGTCTAAGTCATAATGGTCGTTAAATGAAAAAGACAACATATGACGTGACGTTGAACTATCGCTGAATAAACTGTATGAAGCATTACATATTTAATTCAACTTCAGAAACATAAAAAATATTCTGTTAGAATATTAAATGTTAATATATGGAAAACATAATGCGTAGTTAACTACTTAATATATTCGTTTTTAGTTTCATTTTGTAAGAATTATATCGAGCAAAGTTGTCCAAAACTTCTGCGAGATTAGCTCCATTATCTTGTAAATGTACAATAGAGCGATTTAGGCAATCAGTTGCCATCATTGATACCCTTCGAGAATTCGAAGAGCTGAAAAAGATCGCTCTACCGAACAACTAGAATAACTTCTGATATTCCCAGTAGTGTTTGGAAAGAATTCATTTACTTCTAATAACGTGGTTAAATATGTTTGAGTTTCTCAGTTTAGCCCATAATATTATCTCGCCCTCCAGCTATGATATGCTACCCGTTAGGTTACCTTGGTAACGTTCTGCTGCCTTTAAAATACATTTTCATTTAAAACATTTAGCTTGTTAGGTATAATATTCTATAATTCCCAACTAATGTATATTTTGAAATCTACTTTTTAATTCATTTAATAAATGAGCTAAAGTTTGAAATAAAAACAGCAACTTTATAATAGTGCTTAGTATTATCTGCTTGAATATTAACTCTGTTTTTTAAAAATGCTGGCTCTTTTGATTCCCATTTCCAAGTCTTTTGCTAATATCTGTATTTTTTTAAGTAATTCAAAAGTATTAGTAACTTTCATAAGTTTTATAAACATCAAGGACAATAGTTTGATGGATAGTGAAATAGTCCTGGAAATCAACTTATTTGCACAAACGGGAGACAATAATTTCAAATCACGTGATTGCTTAAATAAAATTATTAGCCTTAGATAATGTTATTCTATTTGTAATGAGAACTAGATCACTTAAAAAGTCGACCATAACAGGTAGCAATTCACCAAGTTCTGATAAGACTTGATACCATAAAAACTAGGTAGGTAGAGACAAGTGCGCAAGACTAAGTGCTAGCACATTTTTTAATTTTCTTTCGCGCTACATACTATTTTTTACCTTTTAATTTATATAAACATGTCTTCATTCTTAACGATGAATCTCTAATAAAGTTTGTGACTTCTTTAACTCTCCCAATCATATTCCTTACCAAAGGTAGGTACAGAGCATGATTGGATTATGACTATAACAATGGGTATACAAGGGCTGGCCTTTTTTTATTAATGCTTGAACACCTTGTAACCAGACATGTTGACTGCGCCATTGTAGCCCTGGCCTCGAAGATTGTTCAGATTTAAACCAAGTTGTTCCAAGATTTTTTTTTATTTCTAAGTAATATACGATTATTTAAAGAATACTAAAATATACGATTTAATTTTATGTAAGAAATAATACCTTATCGACTGATTTTCTCTTCAAAGTATAACGTGCCTTGTTTTTCATGCATCTCTCATGCTCTTTCATTATATGGTATATTATATTTATTATTATACGGTTGTATACCGAACGGCTCTAGTATAGCAAGCTGTACCTTGCTACTCCCAAGGCGTTAAACGCTATATACGGGAGCTATTATTATTATACGGTATTATTTATATGGTGTTTAGAGTTTCCTGGAACCGGAACTGTTTTTCGGAACAGGGAATTTCGGTGCCATGCCTTTAAGGAACTGACATTTCCCGTTTTTTCGGTACTAGCTAATTTTTATTCAATGATGGGGCAGTTTCTCAATCAACACGCAACGCATGATTTTCAAAAGTAAAATCGATAAAAAATGATTTTTTTATTGGAAACAACATTAAATTTTATAAGGTTGTGATATAAAATTGTATAAAAAGTAATTAATCGTATTATAAAAGGTTGTCATAAAAAAAAAGAATACAAACATGAACGCAAGCGAAGAAAAAAACATAGATAACTTAAAGTTTACATCAAACAACATAAACGAACTTAATTAAATTAAAAAAAAACTTACATTTTTTAATCAAAAATGCACTTGCCTCATTACAAAGTCTCATTTGGGTCAATGTTCTGGTGATCTTCTTGCATATTTTCTTGAAAATTTTCATTTTCTTTCTCTTGTTCTGGAAATCTAATAGTTCTCTCTTTTGTTTATTGCTTTTTATTAATTGTTATTTCTTTCTTTAAATTCCATTAGGTACTGATTCATCAAATTTAATATATCTGGATTTTATTTGTATCTGTTCATCTGGTGACCATAAATTGTATCCACCACCGCAATAGCCTACCATTACCACTGTCTTTGCTCTAGGATCCAATTTATTACCTTTTGGTAATTTGGTATACCCAAAAACTCTAAGTTTGCTTAGATCTTTCCTATTATTCCAGATTTGAGAACGTGTCATTCCTCTTTGTAATGCTTTTGTAGGGAGTCTGTTTAGCTCATAAACAGATCATTTTAGAGCTTCACACCAGAGTGTTTTAGGTATTGCTACAGTTTATCGCCGAATCCGAACGGCACTATTTGAGAGGCTGTACAAGGCAAATATACTCAAGGTTATTATTTGCCATTTCCTTCCTTGAGGTGGCGGCTCGTTGGTCGCTCTATATAGATAAATAAATATTTTTATTTAAATAAATAAAGCGACCGTACTGGCTGGTGATCGAACCCAGTACCTTCCGCTCCGCAGATCGACACACTACCGCTAAAGCTACGGCCGGCCACCTCCTCCACTTGACTTCAAAAGACTCAAAACACACGTAATAACACGAATCAAAATGCATCATCTTCCAAAACGCAGGGTATTTGACATAAGTTGACACAAAATTATAACCTATAATTTGGCAAGACTTTGACAAGCCCCAAAAATCTAGAGGCAAGTTTATACGCATGGGCGTCCGTTTGTCGTTCATCGTTCCCCTAAACCAATACAATTGAAATATGATCCTTTGTCATTTTTGAAATAAATCAATAAAACTGGTTAAAAACAACAGAAGACGGCGTATGACGGATTTATATTTAAACCCATCCATAGTTAACTTAAAAATATTAGAAACTTTTTTTAGTAAAATAAATAGATTGGTATGGGATGTCATCTGCTTTTCTTCTGTCATCGTCTGTCGAAATCTTACCTGAGAAAAAAAAACAGTATACATGTCTCTATGGAAGCCAGACGGCAACATGTTTTAATATTGTACCACCAAACATAAATGTATATTTTGGATTTCAATAAATAAACCTACTTTTCTATAACAATTTTTTATTTATACAACTACATTTTACTTAACTAACATACCTACAACTAATTTTAATGAGCTAATTATAAATACTAATAATAACTAAAAAAAAGCGACTGAAAAAATAAAACAATCTATGTAGAAAAAACATTTTATTCTTTGTGGAGTAATTGGTCAATCAAATTTTACTGCGATTGCAGCAATTGTATTGATAATTTTCTTTCTGCAATTTCTACGTCAGCACGATTTTTTTCAGCCTCTAATTTAGCCTTCACCTCTTTGTGGTGCAGTCCCAATTCTTTTTCTCGTAAACGCATTTCCTCCTGTTTTGGCGAAAGTTTTTCTTCTTCAATTAAAATTTTTCTCTCCTCCAACTCCCAGTTCTTTAATTTTAATATTATTTTCCCTCTCATTTTTTTTTGTAAATATAGCAGGGCATTTTTTCTCAAGGGCTGTTTTTGTTTTCTAGTCCTTGTTTGAGCTATAAACAATATTTAAGGATAACTAAAAAAATAAAATGGGTATACGCAAAAATCATGATATGGGTATACGCATAGTTATAATTACACAAGTATACACAGTTTTGGACCTGAGCAACTAAAAGCAATTTCTAAGATAATTTTTGGGGCTGAATCCAAATCAGCAGTCCATTTTTTAAGATTGGTTCTAGTTTTCGAAATATTCAATAAATTCATTATTTTACTATTTTTGACCGTTAACAGTCATTTATTGAATTAACAATATAAATCAGAAATGAAGAGAGGTTAAACTGAGTCTTTTATACTGCTTGGGATTTGTTTCACGGATTAGGGTCCAACAGCAATCGCTCATCATGCCTTCGTCCCAAAATCCTTGGTATCGCCTTTCGATTTAAGCTATATCTTGGTGTAGCCGCTCTCCTTGCTCGTCGCTCGTATCGCCAAAGTTTTGTGGAAAAAAAATCAAGATGTGAATGCAGAAAATGTATGTTGAGAGGCATTCGAGCTCCAATCTTGTGGTAATTTTGCAACAAATTGTCGATTGCTTGCTTGTAATCCGGTGATTTAAGATTACCTAGAAAGTTGTGAACAACACTTTGAAACGATGCCCATGCTGCTGCCTCACCAAGCGTTAAACATTTTGTAAACGTTGCGTCAGCCATCAGGTCCGACAAATATTCCTTCTTTGATTTTTGCATATGACAGTTTTGGAAACAACTTGGTTAAGTACTGGAAAGCCGGTCCTTCGCGATTGAGCGCTTTGACAAATTTCTTAATAAGGCCAAGTTTAATATAAAGAGGTGGCAGTAAAATGTCCTGTGGGTTTACAAGTGGTACAGAGGACACATTTTGTTGTCCTGGCTCATAGTGGGTACGACTCGGCCACACCGAAAACTAGAGCCAATCTTGACAAACGGATTGAAGATCTGAGTTCAGGGCATCAAATAACGTTAAGAATCGTTCTCATCTGCTCGGGTCCAAAAGTTGACCCGAATTTGTAAACTTGTGTTATAAGGAACTATAGGTAAAGCCTGCCTAAGATTTTTTTTCACAAGCAGGAGTTGGTTCACTTTGCTTGGAAGTACTAGGCGTGGGAGGAACTGTAGGCTGAGTTATTTCTTCCACTATAATTTCTTCTTGAGGTGCCTCTTCGTGAATTAAAAAGAGTAATAGTCAGTCTATCGGAACAACTAAAATTAGTTGATTAACTGTACTAAACAATAAAAAAGTAGGATTTTTATTTGTGGTAGTCTAAAAATTTGAATTATTAACCCCTAATACCTAAAGACAATATAAACATAAGTTAATATCATTCTAATATTTCATTACTTTGTTTTCTATTTGCAAGATTAAACTTACTAAAATAGCAGTGCTCATCTACAGCCATTGGTGTTGGAACCTCATGAACAACTTCCTCTTCCACCAATCCTTCTTCTATCTCGCCAAATGTTTGGGCACAGGCTTCTCGTGCTTTCTTCCCCATTTCCATGATCATGTGATCCTTAGATAATGATGATGATGTTGATCTCTTTTTCCTAAAATCATATTTATGTTTCTGTATAAGGGAACTTACTTCCTGGAGCAACATATTTTTTTCACATGGGGGTTCCTCAATTCCCGATCTAAAAAAACTTTGTTTATAGGGGTGTATCTATATTTGAATTAATGGTTTTAACTTACCTAATTTCATCAACTTTAATTTTATTCAAAAACACTTCAATTAAGCGTTGAACGTGTTGTTTCAGCGTTTTTATTAAATAAGGTTTCCCCGTTGTGCTGGCCACATTCGTTTGAATAATTTCCCATCCTTATTTACCGTAGGTTTATTATGGGGTTAACATTTAAAAACTCCCGCAATAACACCAGGTCGTCTTCGTAGGTAAATCGCAACCTAGTAGACTTATTAAAGCTATTCATTATTAAAAATAAAGGCAAAAAAAACGGCAAAAGGCAAAAGGTAACCACACGTTTTGACGCGACGCGACGCTCTACAGGTTAAGATCATAAACGAAAGCACACTCACAGATCTGTAAAAAAATTTGTTGCGCATGCGCCTAAAATAACGACATGAATTGTGACAAAATACTGCCTTTCACTATCTTGACATAAATAAGGAAGGGTTTTATTTTATTAGTGACCGTCTTTATATTGGTCGTTAAAACTGCGCATGCGTAACTGTCACTAATGTCAGAATAAGAATGTTTTTATTAGTGACTGCCACTATCGGCGCGTGCCATAATTCTCTATTATCAATAAGCAACATGTGCGGATGCGTAGGGGAAGTTAAAAGAAGAATAGGCTTGGCCCAGAGTGCGATGCTGAGACTTACCAAAATACGGAAAAGCTCACATAACCAAAAACACTAAAATGAATCTGGTCCGAACGTTGGTCTTTCAAATATTCTCATACGGCTCAGAATCGTGGAGGCTTAGAGTTAAAGAACGCAAATATATTGGTTTCTTTGAAACGTGGTGCTACAGGAGGTTGCTTAGAATTCCCTGGACCGCGAGGAGAACTAATCAATCGATACTGGAAGAGTTAACCACCAGACTATCATCATTATGCATGAAGAGGGTGTTTGGCAGTATTCTGGACACGTGGTTACAAGACAAGATGACAATATAAACAGGCTTATATCGTTGATTGAAAGAATTGAGAAGATACGCAATCTAATCGGCGAATTCGTGACAAGGCTGATTTGATTTCCCCTTACGTCTCAAGAGCTGTACGGTGGTGACACCAATCGTTCTGCGGTCAACGCACAAAACACTTATTTTCTCTAATTCGGCCGTCGAAGGCATATTGAAGATGGTGTGGATCTGGAAGCGACAGTGTTACCATATTAAAATGTGTAAAACGTCTGACGAAAATCTTTTTGGATAAAAAATCCGCGTTTATGTATTGAAAATTTATTCGTGTTAGACATAGAATAAACAACAAAACTAAAAATTCTTTTATAGGCACTGAATATGTCGTATAATCGAAAAAAGTCGTTTATTTGGCTTGGAAATGACGATTATTGACATTTACCATAGTATTTTACATATGAAATAACAGCGATCTTCATTTCCAAGCCAACTCTGACGCCGTTCTTTGTTTAACCCGTTATTGCCCGAATTATTTTTTTCTAAATAAAACCTCTATTTCTGTGTTTAAATACCTTATTTGGTCTCAATAAAGTTAACTTTAGTGTTTAATATGATTTTTTATTTACATTTTTTGTTTTAGATGTTGTTTCATTTTTGGAACACCGGGCATGAAACATTTAATGGAAAAACACTTAATTCGTGACATAATAATACTTACATTGCAAAGTTTGAAAGTAGTAATAATTATAAATTGTTATTTTATAAACACAAATCGTGCAGAGTACCTCGGATGCAAAATTACAAGCTCAGGATTCCTGGAAGAAGAAGTAAGGAAACAAGCCAATAAAGCTGCCGCAATATCAGGACATCTTAAATATCCCATATGGAAAAACAAACATTTGAGTACAGAATGTAAGTCAAGAATATATAAAACCTGCATACGACCAGTGATGACATATGGTGCGGAAACCAGAGCTGAAACATTAGTAACAAAGAGAATCCTACGAACTACTGAAATGAAAACCTTAAGAATGATAACTGGATACACATTGAGGGACAGACAGAGAAATGTAGACATAAGAGAAAAGTGCCAAACAAACGACGTTGTCAGATGGATAAGGCAGAGAAGAAGAGAATGGAACCAGCATGTCAATAGAATGGGCCCCGACAGAATGGCCATAATAATTCGCAACAACGTACCCCATGGCAGAAGACCTACTGGACGACCACCTAAACGTTGGCAAGACAGTTGGCAGTCAACCTCGCAAGAGTTGCTTAGACGAGGAGGAAACCGGAACTAAACAGGCGATACGCCTTCTAAAAGAAGAAGAAGAAGAGAAGAAATCGTGCAAGTTGACATTACATTTTTCACATTTCCTTGTTGTATTTTTCTTGCAAAACGCGCATGTGTTTTGCTTTTCGGCAACCACAATCCAGTGATCATTACCGTCATAACGTATATTATCTAAAACTCGACTACATATTTCCGTTGACGATTTTGGCCGTCCTCCTCCGATAACGGGGGTCACATATTTTTTCAAATAAACCTGAATTAAGTACCGACGAAAAGCTAGGTAGTACATCCCTCCGGTTAAGATAGGTACCATTTTTTTGACCTAATTGAAACTCTGTAACGGTCGATGTACCAGATGTACTTATATTTTGAAATTACCAATGGCTGCGGAACGGGCAATTTCTTCTTTTCTTATTCTTTTAGTCGTATTAGAATTATTCCTTTAGTCGTATACAGTCAAATTAAACACACATATAATTTTGATTTGTAATAAAAAACTCACACTTCGTCTTTTGGACATTGAAAAACTACCTGTATGTTATCTTGCTTCTTTTCTAAACGAAATAAATTCTTTTCTTTCAAATGAATTTCATATTTAATTTCATTATTGTTTTTACAGTCGGCGGCGTGGTCTTTATGAATTTCTGCAATTGATTGGGTCCCATTAATGAAATGTTTGGAAGAATTATTTCTGGTGTGATTACTCTCAATCTTTGGAATGATGTAAATTTTCTTTCTGATATCAACCTTAATTTCTTCATCTGCTCTAGGCTGCTTGCCATATATTTTCCACGCCTATCCATTTCTAGTAAGGTATTTTCAACTTTATTTTGCTTTTTCAGTACTGTGCGTATGGATCTATCTGGTATATCCAGAGCTGCCTTGAAGAATGTCTTACGCACTCTAACTTTCGTCAGGTAGATAAAAGAAAAGGGAATTATTATTTGAACGCCTTCTTCGAGCTCCTCTTTCACGAACATACCATTTACATACTTCTGGAATGATTAATAAATATAGACCATCTTTCTTCTCCAGTAAGTTTTGACCTACATCGGAGCCTACACGTTTCTTTACATGGAAATTTTATTTGCCTTGCTTTGTCCACTTTGATGATCGTTGTGAGATTCATATGCTAGCATTCATTCTGGCTTTTAATTTTTTCAGTACATTTTGTTCCAGTTTTCCTATTTCCTTACACGCTTTCTTCCTCTCTTAATAGGGCTAGTTAAAAAGTCAATGACTATGGATTCCGAATTGGACGAAGTATTTTTTATGATCCCAACCATCAAATATATCCCAAACATCTTTTATTATATAGTTTTGAAAATCAGGATCTTTTGCAGAGTCGTCACTACCTAGAAGAAAATAAAATGAATCTATATATAAGATTTTCTTAAAATCAAAATCAAAATTCTACATTCGGAAAATTCGTCTAAAGACATGTTATTGCTTTCGTCTTTAAAATTGGTTATATTTTTTCTCATGGATGGGCTTGATTGAATATTAACTTAACAACAACTTAAACGTGATAAAAAACAATATCAAATTTTTATCATACCCTTCATTACTGAGTTCGTTGAAGATGAACTGCCAGTACTGCTAGATGTACTACGGCCATAAGCACTGGATCTAGAAATACTGTCTTTAGAATTGTTCCTAGAATAATGTTTTCCACATAACTGAAAATAATTCTAGTTTAAAAAACTAAACGTTCTCTAACCCAGTGTGAGTACATATTATCAAAGCAAAACCTTTGAAGGCGGGTAAAAGGACAATAACTCACAATCTTTAAGTTGTTTAATTTAAATTTTAATGCTTAAAAAAGCAAGGGGGCGACATGTTTCGGGAATTTAACCCTAGAATACTAACCTTATTTGGCTGCTTATTAATACTAACCTTCGTAAAATTTACGACTTTAAAAAAGGACACGATTTACAGAAAACATTTTTAATATTTTTTAACTGTAACTACACATTGATTAATTCATTTGATATTTATAATTACGAACATTAAAAAAGAAACAAAAAAATTACATTTTTGAAGAACAAGAAACACAACAAAAAGCACGGTGTTCTCCACAAATAGGCCGTTGACAGTGCTTACAATAGTTGGTCGTCATTCTGCGTTTTTTTGAAGGACAGAATTGACACATCGCACGTTTGTTTTCAATAGGAGTTGCTCTTTCCTGTGGTCCATCTGAATTTAAAATATTTTCGATTATCAGTCTTAGCGAGCGGGTTAAAGTTGGCCAAGTTTTCCGCTGCTCCAACCATGGTTTTATTAGTTGCTCTGATAATAAACACATAAATTTTTTTCTCGAGATTGTTTCTAATCCCTTTCTTCGTTGGTTATGATTATAAACAATCCATGAATTAATACAGGCTATATTAATCATACCGTAGAAGAGACAAAGCGGCCATCTCCTTGTTTTCCTTGATACGTTCATGTTCCCGCACATCTGGTCAAATGTATCTACACCATATTTGGTTGCATTATAAAACGTTATAATGTCAGATTTTCCAGTCTTATCACAAAGTATTGGACCATCATGCAATGTTGAGAGAAGAAGAACGGATTTGTTTGTTTTGGTTTTATATGAAACCGGAGTTTTTTCACCGTCGAAACAAAAGAGTGAACTCCCAATTTCTCGATTTTTCAGGTTCAATACTTCTGGAGGAATCCTTGAAATGTCTTAGGGTTCCTACTAAGGTTAAATTGTAAGGGGCTTTTAGAAGGTCTGTAGCCAGGGGTACCGAAGTGAACCAATTATCGGTTGTTATATTCCGGTTGCTACCATGTACTGCTTGGGTCAATTTTTTAACATAAAATTCTCCCAGTGGTTGGCCATTTGTTTTAGTCCCTTTGCCCAAATACGGATCGGAATCATACATGTATTTAGTACCGACATCACACATCATAACAATTTTTAGTCCATATTTAGCTGGCTTATTTGGGATGTACATCCTAAAGGGACATCTTCCCCTGAAAGCCAGCAGCTGTTCGTCGATTGTAAGGTAGGATCCCGTTTATGATACGATTTTCTGCATTTATCCATTAAGTCGTCCCATATTTCTCGTATTGCCGCTAATGAATCAGATTTTTTCCTTTCTGACCGAGTGGCTTTATCATCAAATCGAAGACGCTCTATGAGAAACTCAAACCTGTCACGGCTCATTGTTGCTTTATATATTGAACCTGAAAGCTTTTCGTTGAACATTTCTCTCTTGCCAAGTGATTATCCTTTTGAGAGGCCGCGAATATTAAAAGTCCCAATAAGGCATGCAATTCTTCCTGTTTTACGTCTGAGTTAGTGTACTTACTTGTCTTATATTTTTGAGCTCGAATCAGCATTTGTATAATTAACAATTAACATTTCAATGAAAAACGTCTAAAGAAGTAAATGCTTCTTTGACAGCATTAGTGGGACCTTGCATGATGTGTACAATATTGCGTTTGGGAGTTCTTCTCGGTGCTTTTGGCTCGGATGACCACCTGTGTCCGTTTTTACCTTTTAGACTTGTGGGAAGGCGTAGCCGCTTTACAGGTTTATCTGCGGTACTTCCTATTGTTATAATATCCTGTGTTGCATCTTGATTTTCTTCCTGATTATCTGACACCGTATTTTCATCCTCAGGATTGACTGCAATACAAGATAAATTGCTTACTTTGGATGCCTTTTTTCTTTTCTTACTTGTAGATGGTAAGTCATATTCTGAATCAGTGTCACTGCTAGTTGTCGGCTCAAATTCAGACTCAGAAGGACTAAAGGCTTCTGTCTGGAATCGCTTTCTGTCTCATTACAATATATACATATCATCATTTTCATCCGGCAATAACCCTTCTAAGCCTTTTTGGGCTTCTAACAGTAGTTCTCTTTCAGTCAATGGTCTTATCCTATCCCACTTTTTAGCTGCTATGATATATTCTGGAAAAAAGTAGAATCTAGCAATATTGAAGAAAAATATTCAAACAAGGGCATATGATTAAATATAACGTTAATACTAACCTTCGTAAAAACTACGACGTCGCTGCTGAATTAACACTCTTCCGATCACCATACTATGCACACTGGGCCACCAACCTACGCACACTGATATAGTAGAAGACTAGAAGAGCGCACAACGGAAAGGGGTCTACCGCGACGATAAAATCGTGGTCGAAATTAAGTATCGTCGTAAAATTTACGATGGTTAGTATTCTAGGGTTAAACTATTCCCATCATCAGGCCCAAAAACAAAAGTCACCTAGGAAGTACAACCACTCGGAAGAAATAAAACTAGTTAAAGTTGTTAACATTTACACAACTCATTCATTGTAATTATTTGTATAACTCTTCAAGAAGGAAGCCTTTCGTTGTAATACCAAATAAATGTCTATATCATAATCTCCATACCATCTTATTTCGATTTTATATTTTAATTTTTGACGAGAATGGACGTTCGTCTTAAAAGAATGTTTCTGTGATAATGTATAACAGAAACATATACCGTTAGCTTCATTTTATAATATGATGCTGACACCTGTAACTTAGGCGTTGTCAATACTGATTGCACATCCATTGAAAATAACAATTTGCTTTGGTCATTTATGGCCTGATTCTTCTGGGATTCTTTTTCAGCACGAGTAGAACCGGTATAACTCATTTAGGTTCTGCCAGTGTGATTCTAGGTACAATTTAATAGTATTTTTCCTACAATAATGGCTTTCCATTTGTGGAAGGGTTCGAAGGACCCTAATAAGAGACTCGTTGTCCTTTGAGGGTTGTTTGTTTCTTCGAAGGTTTTCAGCTGGTTTTGGAATCGTTGACGGTTCATTGCTAGGTGGTATAGTTTCATCAGTACTATTCTGACTAACCCAACTTTTAAAGCTCCATTCTCCTATGCAGAGCGTCTCCATATATGTCTATTATTTAGAAATTTAGAACGTAAATTTATAAAATTACAACATTCTGAGAACAGTTTATTTTTTCTTTGTAAATGTAGGGATAGTGGGGTAATGCCAAAAGGCCTAAGACTACATATACCTTACACTACACAGAGAAGTATAAACATATTAAATAGGGCTAGTTTAGCATTTCTACGACCGGTCTACCTAGTCACAAACCTAGTGGTCTGCAGCATCGCCTTGGTGCAAACGTGGGCCTGGTAATCTGTGACGTGACGCACAACAGATAAGAAAAACAGAAGCGTGGCTAAGGATTGAGTAATTTAAAAAAAATGTCTTTTAGATACAGTAGTAAATATTAAAAAGTTTTGTGTTTAAATGGGGTTTGCCATTAACAGTTAAAAAATTATATCGTAAAGTGTAACTTTCCGTAAGAATTCTTTATCTGTCATCGATCATGATCTGTCATCGATCATGATCTGTCATCGATCATGATCTGTCATCATGTTAACCTGATGTTTTGTATGTTATTTTGTTTTTTTTTCTTGTTTGTTTTACGGATAGGTGCGATCGCATAATTATTATTGATAATGTTTTATTTAATGTTAACATTACTACTTTTTCAGTGAATATTTAAATATGTTGTTTTTTGTTAAGTTCGTTATTTAAACATATGTAGGTAATACACTCATATTAACACTAATCATATTTTTACGTTTTTATTCATCATTTTCAATGCCCCCCCGGTTGCATCTTTGTAAAGGGTGAATTTTTTGGATAGATGAATCCGCCACACAGGTATAGACATATTTTAACCTGTCTTTGTTTTCCCTGTATATCTAAAAAATAACCTATTAATAGGAAGAGGAATAGGTAAGGATGAATATTATTACCTCTCCGATGACATTTTGGAGTAGCTGTATCTACAAGTCCTCCTATGTAGACTTTCTTCTCTCCCCAGGTTAAATTCTTCCAAAAATGATCCTTTCCTCTCTGGTTCTGTAAACGTTTGACAAAAAAATTGGCGAGACGTTGTAGATAGTTTACATTTGCAGGCAGGTCCCATCTTTCTTCCTCCTCTTTGGACTTGTTTATAAGTTTTTTCATTCTTTACAAATTTAAATGAGACATAATTTTCGCCCCTCATTTTTTTATGTTTATTTTTATTTCTCTCACTATTTAAATCTTCAAGCAAATTTTCCTTTTGATCTGGATCTCTTTCTACCTCTTGGTGTTTCTAACTCATCATGTCTAACATTACCTAGTACAACTTCTTGAGATTCTTCCTCAGACTCGTTCTGTTCAGAATGATTTGAAGGCACATACTCGGATCCACTGTTTTGAAACGGTTCACTTTTATCACTTCGTACCCCATCATGACTAAGGCTACTTTTTTCTGAATTCAGAATATTAATGCTTTACATCAGGGTTGATTGCTTAAGCTTTAGGCATTCTTCTATTGGTAATGACAGGCTAGTCACAACTACAGAAGATTCGCCTTACCTTAAGGAAGTTCAATCCTAATTATACGAGATCTGGTATTATACTTCTATTGTACACGTCCTTCTAGATCACCCTGTAGTAGTACTTCTTATCACTGTTGTGAGCGCAAGTTTAAAGAAAAAAGGTTTATCGCTTACCTCAGCCGTCCGTACGTTCGCTCGTCATTATACCTCTGGAGCTAGTAACTAAGATCGCCTGTTGGCCGGGTATATTAAATATACTGTAATTTATTTAAAATTAGTTTAATCTTATTAGGATACTTAGGGAGGACGGGTCCAATCTCGTATAATTAGGATTGAACTTCCTTAAGGTAAGTCGTTTAATCCTTAATTATACTTCTATTGTACACGTCCTTCTAGATCACCCTGTAGATGTTTAAAGATATATACAGGCGATCTTCAAATTATATAATAAAGTAGAATTTTGTTACAAATATATTATGTTTATTGTAAATATAGTCGCAAAGACTACAACCGAAACTACAACATACACATTTAAACTCTTATTATTCCTATAGAGGTAAATTATATATTGTTGTAATAAAGAACTTAAATAAATATAAAATATAGTTAAGTAGCAGAATAGCTTTTAAAAAAAATGTAGGATCTAATTTCACTCGCCTAAAAAAGTGATTATACAAGAAATTTACTTTCCTTCACATAATTAATGTAATTAGCAAACGAATAAGAATAAGAATCCAATATAGGCCTGTTGTAGAACTTACAAAAAATATCAGATCAAAAAGTATTAGCCTTATATATGTATATAAAGAAGGGTATTAAATAATAAAGTGTGGTTCTAGCATGATCAACACTGGTTATGGATCTCAGGATTCAGCGTGTTTCAGGAAAGATGGTTTGGATTTAATACATCCCTCCGGAAAGTTGCTCCTCCTCCCCTTCTTTCCAGTTTATCTATATAATAACATCTTGCCTGCTTTAACCAAGCCTGTTAGATTTGGATCGGGGTTCTGGGAGTTAGCTTCAATGTTCTCTAGTTACTGAGCCTAGCGCACTGATGCCCTTACCGAGGTGGTTCTGTAGGTCCATAATAAACATATCCTTTTTGGACTCTGTTGGAGAAATTATTGCCTGCACCTCCGGATTTAATATCGGGGTTACTAATAAAAGACAATTACTGGGCATCTGCCGACCATCGAATAGTTTCGATAGAGTTTCTCTTTCGAACCCTTGTCGCAAATTGTTGCTCCATCTACTTGCTAGGCTTGTAGATATTTCTGCTCCATATGTTTTTTCCTGAATAGGATCATCACCAAGGAGGCGTGTGATGTTTTCCATTAGTTATTAAAAACCTCGTAAGTTGCCTAACTTTGCGTGAATATGTTAAATTGTTAATTATCAAAACCTCGTAAGTCGAATTAAGAATTATCACTTGCATAACTATCTAGCAAATGAATTTTATGAGGTTTTGACAGATGGCACCAGGCGCCAGGGGTCCCTAAAATTAATAATTAACTTACGAGCTCTTGTAACCTTAAAGAATATGATATTTTGTAAATGTTTATCAATTAAAATGTTATACGGAAAAAATCGACTTACGAGGTTTTGCACTTTAACCATCGACATTCTTTCTTCTGTATATCAATTAGGTATGATCCAAATATTGATATATTATTTTTCGAATTCGGGCAGTTACACTGGCAATCATTTCACTAGGGATGGCTACAATCCATTTTCCATTTATCATAGTAGTTATTTGGTTGGCATGTAGTAATATTCAACATATGAGGCATTAACTAGTGATGGGATCACTCCAATGAAAAATACTCGGTTACTCGAGTGTATATCCTCGGTATGTCTCGAGGATTTTTGTCGATCCTGGAGGATTAGCTGATATTAGCTAATAATTTGTTTTGACACAACCAATTTTAAATTTTCTCAAACGCACTATCGACTATCGACTCAAACGCACTATAGTCTTTAGCTGATATTAGCAAAGTACTGTAATCAGCATACTGAAAGAAGGCCTTAATATGCTACCCTGAGGTACCCCGACTTCTTTAGGCTTCTTTTTGAGTCTTCCCTGTGAGGTAACAAAGCTACTGCAGGAGACTTCCCATAATGCCATACCTTTCGAGTTTTTGTATAACAATATTATGATCAATGCAGTCATAAGCCTTAGGATCTGTAGCATTTTCATTTTACAAACGCTACTTTGTTTTATTATTAAGTTACGTCGATATATTTTTACATTTATAGAACACTTAAATTTCGGAACGCTCAAATATAACTAAGACTGTCTCTAAAGTATTCTTTTATATTATAATTGTTTCAATAATATTTAAAAATAACATAATTTGATTTTAAGCAAGTTTTAAGATTATAGTCTCTTAAACATAGTTATTGAATATTAGGTAATGTACATAACTGCTGTGCCGAATAGGTACTAAATAATTTCTAATAAGAAATAAATATTATTTTTTGGGGTATTTGAGTTGTTGCAATTTATCCAGTTTCTCAAAATATTTAATAGCTGTACTAATTTTAATTTCCATTCAATTAATATCCTTGAACAAATTTTCTTATTTCAGTTTGTACTATCCTTTATAAAGCATGTTTATGAAATAACTGGCGCCCTTTGGTATGCAGTGTAAGCGCAGCATAGGTGGGTCTCATATTATTAGCATAGTGCAGAAGCAAATTCTTGTTCCCACCGTCTCCGATAAAACAGTAGCCGTTCGAATTATCTTTAACAAATTTTTATTATAAGGAATTTTTTTGTTACAGTAAGTTATTACCGTAGTTTGGGGCGAAATTGATAATTTATTTTTTTATTTGGCCTGTATAACTTTGCGTATAAGATATTCTATGTAAAAAAAAATATAGATGACTTTATAAGATTATTCTATAGCGATTCTGAGTACTAGAATTTTAAAATTATTTTAAATATTCTCAGAAAAAAATATAATGGAGCTGATCAAATTCACACTTGATTTGATATTGCATCTACGTACTGAAGAAACCATATAAAATGATCAATTTCACCCTGACCTAAATATTTTTGTTAGTGTAAAAATTGTTCATGCTTGCTTCATCCACGTTACCGTAGAAGGAGCTAAGGAGGCTTAGGTAGGGTATATAAAAATAAACAAAATACGAGTAGCGGAAAAAGGGGCCAAAAAACCATAATACATATATGCTTATTCTCTGCATTAAGTTCATCAGACCGAAGGGAACAGCCACTCGACGACCGGTTTCGGTGATTTTTCTCCATCGTCAGGCCGACTTTGCTGTAACACTCGTTCTGACCAACGAAAAGCAGAGAATAGCATTTGAGTACAAAACGTACTACTATGGCGAGAGTGCTAGACGCTCTACGCCATCTAGCGGCAGCTGTGATAATCATAGATCGTACCGCCAAAATTAGCATTTTTTAGTTTTGTACTCAAATGCTATTCTCTGCTTTTCGTTGGTCAGAACGAGGGTTACAGCAAAGTCGGCCTGACGATGGAGAAAAATCTCCGAAACCGGTCGTCGAATGGCTGTTCCCTTCTGTCTGATGAACTTAATGCAGAGATTAAGCATATATGTAGGGTTTTTTGGTCCCTTTTTCCGCTACTCGTATTTTGTTTATAGAAATTATTCATTTTCAAAGATCTCGGGGTTAAATTGATCATAAGGGTGAAATTGATCACTACCAAACTTTTTGTGCAATCGCCCACAAAATTAAGTTTCTAACCTAAAAAACATATGTATAGTTTTTATTATTATGTGTTCAGGTTAAAGCCAGCGTAAAATAGATATTTTACAGGCTAGAAATTTAATTTTGTTAGTGGCTGTAGGTACATTCAAAAAAATATCTAGTTTTTAATGTTGAACATGTTTATTAAACTACTAAGAGAAGTGTTTTTTAAGACAAAATAAAAAATTGCAAACCTTGCAATACATCTTTGGCTAAGATAAACCTTCTGCTTAAAGGTTGTAAAGTGTGTAAAGCGTTTTTTTATAAACATTACCACTGCGAACGGCAGCTTTTCGTTGGTAGAGCAGTCGTGGATAAGGTATTTCACTGGAAAGAACTAATTAACAATAATAACTCGAAATTATAAATATTGGGCGCCAGGCATGAACAGAGAAAGAAAACACAGTTGTTTATTGCTTAAAACTAGTGACTATATTCATTCATGATGTATCCTGATGGTAAATAGCATTGTACAATTTTAATAATTATTATAGTGGTTATATGTCGAGTAAAAGCTATGTATGTAAATAATATTAAATATGTTCTATGAAAAGACTATGAATAAATACAATGCGTGTAACGTTATAGAAAATATAAGAAAGGTAGCATTACTTTATTTAAATTGTTAAATTTTATGCGGTGTTAAATCTGATATGTTGCAACCTGTAGATTCTAGAATCTATTTCTGGTTATTCATCTGTTAATATAGCGTAATAATAATATCTATAGAAAGTAATACTATTACAAGGCGTAATGTAATGAAACCTAAAATCTAAATCATATTGTAACAACTAAATCGACATAAATGTTCTTAATAATTTACCACTAAATATAGTCTGTACGATATTATTTAAAATGTACGTTAAGTTAAGACTGAAAATCGACTGAAAACCAGAACCTAAATCTATACTTGGCTGTTCTTGAGGCAATCCTGTTTCAAAGAGTAGCAGCGTGAGGTGGACTCATATCTCTGTACTGTCTGTCGGCGATACTGTTAGTCAAAACAACAAAAGGGGCCAGAATGAGGACACCATGAATCAATACAGCCGTAGCTACTGACTAGGCTTAGAAATGGGAGCGAAGCAGCATGGGGCTTACGCTGTATCCATACTGTGGCAATATGGGGACACTACCCTTGGTACCTTGGAACACTACTAGGACCTTGGATAATGTCCGTAACTTGGACCAGTACTAGTTATTATTAGTTTTTTGAAGTTAGGTGATATTCATTGGCCTATCTTCGCATCATCATCGGCTATAATCAATTGTAGATTATTCGTCAATCAATCTGAAATATGTAATATTATTTACTTTACATTTACGAAAAATTATCATTATCTTTTTTTATGAAAATTTTGAGGTTAAATTTAAATGTCATTAGAATAAATATACGTCAGTATTTAACATTTTATCACAGGTAATGTTCTTATCTGTGATTTTATGCTAAAATGTTTAGTTTCGTGAAAATATTACCTACCTATAATATCTAAACGAGTTCCTGAATGTACAATTTGTTTATCACGATGTCTAGGTCTGAATCTTGTATTGGTTGTCTAAAATTGTCGATTTTGCTTCTAAAATTATTTTGTATCCTATATTTTGTTATACAAACTCAAAATAATGTTTATAATTACCTATAATTCATTAGCCTTCATATCATTAACGTTATTGTTATTAGTTATTATTATGTAGTTATTTGTTAAAGTTGTTTGTTTTAATAGATCATAATTTGGACTTTTGAGGTTAATGTTATATGAAACCTTTGGTAATTAGGCAACTGGTAAATGACTTGTGACGATAAATTAATAATTGAAGGGGTTAGAGCAAAAAGGGTATAAGTGCAGAATATATAATTTTGAGTAATCAGAGTTTAAAGTCAATTGCTTTTTGAAAATTCTACGAAATAAAATTATTTTTGTTGTTAAAGCGTGTGACTAACAAAAATAAGTACAAATCCAATCAATAAAGTAAAATTTTGAAATAAAAATTGGTTTAGACAAAATTTTGAATTTGATGTACTTATACCCTTTTTGCACAGACTGAAATAGTAATTTTGTTGAAGTCGATCAAATAAAACTAATTTTATTTTAAAGTAAACATTTTTATTAAAGGGAAACAATTTATTATTCATAATCTGAATCAAGGTCATGATCATCAAGGTCTTCTCCATCATCCGATTCTACATTTGCTTCATTGTTGTTAGTAATTACTGGGTCCTGGTTCTGGTTTAGCAGTTGTTGTTTTGGCCATTTCTGTTTTCTTTCCTTTAGATTTTTTGGTGGATCATGTTTTGTGTAAAAGCATGATAAATAGGTGGAATGTACTCAGAAGGCTCTGGAGATTATTCCATTTTCAAGTTTAATAGGCATTGAGGTTTTGTTAGATTGTTGAAGTGTTGATTCTAGGAAAACGATGGACGTCCAGTGGAATGTAATCCGCAAGAATATTTTAAAAATGGAAACAAATCATTTAGAGTATGTTTAAACTCAAATGAAAATGTTTCCATATATTTGCCATATTTAAAATAAGCAATTTCTCTAAATTTAAGTGGCTTTCCTTCAGAGTCTTTTTTAAAATCTTTTATGAGATTGTTTAAGTTTTTGAAAGAGTAAAACATTTCCTGAGTCATATTACAGACGATAAATTTCTTTGAGGAACGAGCAATCACTGTCCTCCAATGATCAGGAATATACACTTGCGGATTCTTTTTTTTATTTTTCTCGATTAAGGCAAAGTTTCTGTCACATTCCATGTACGTATGGCCAGGTTCTAAAAATTTATGATGGATTTCTTCTAGATGAGTAGCTTTTGTTAGAAACATAAATAATTTGCAAATGTGTTTATTTTTATTTTGTCCGCCACATGAGTCACTATATGCTATCAGTTTGGTAACATTGGGGAGCAATAACTTAATAAAGTGTATTAAACAGGAACCAATTTCTTCTGATCCTCGACCTGCTACAGTTTCATCCCAAGTGTACATGTAAGCTTCACCAGTAATCAAATTATGGATGCAAAAATTGTATGTCCAAAGTTGGCGTAGATAAATACCTTTGATGTTGTTAATTGCAACGTAACTTATTTTTTTAGCTGCGTTACTGACGCTTAAGTTTCTTCTTGTATTGTTGCTTAGAAGATCTCGGGCGCCACCTCTAGTTAATAAGTGGTTAGAGGCCCACCAGTGCCGGTTCGGGTAGCTTTTA
Organism: Sitophilus oryzae; assembly: GCF_002938485.1. Lineage (NCBI taxonomy): Eukaryota > Metazoa > Arthropoda > Insecta > Coleoptera > Curculionidae > Sitophilus > Sitophilus oryzae. Next base: position 2,388,194 of record NW_022147569.1, on the reverse strand, counting down.
AACAGTGGAGAAGTATGGCAGTGTTACAGTCCTTTTAGCTCAGAGGTGGGGAAAATAAATTAAACTCTAATCAACAGTGGTAAAATAAAGGGCAGGTCGTGTTTTCCAAAACTATTTACAAGTCAAAGCTTTATTTTAAATGCAAAAAAAATGTCGGTCTTCTTCGGAAAGTCAGATAGCACGGCGATGTGTAGGCGGCTGGTTGCGACCCCAGCGCTTAAATTGGCTCCAATACGTAGAGTCTCGTCACCGGGTTGGAGTAAATCTTGCGGGCGGTTTCGGAGTGACGGTGAATTAAAACGACGGAGGACGGGCAGGCTTCCCAACTGCTAGGCGGCGGCTGTGTCTCGGGGCTGGCTTCTGCTTGGCGGACTGCGGCGACTGTTGCTGCTGGTGTTGTCGGTGGTGGTGGTGTAGGAACTGTCTTCCTATGGCTGGCGCGAGAAGTGTCTAGTTCTAGCAGTCAACTATTAAGCTTGACCAATCAGGTTGGTTAGCGTGGTTATTTGGAGTGTGTTAATTCATTTGTGTTTGTCAAAAACTCTAACGTGATTGGTCGGGCTTAACAGTTGCCTGCTAGGGCTAGACACAAGTCTGGCGCGTCGCTTCTTATTTTCCCCAGTCCTTCCCTCCAGTTGAGAACCGTCGTGGTGGCGGCGTGCGCCGAGCGGTGTGCTCGTCTCGATACCCGATCTAGTACCAGCGGTACCAAGCGGGCTGCATCGAGCGCGTGGAATGCGTTCAATTATTAATTAGCGCATTTTAAGCTAATTAATGAGTTCGGTTCGTACGTTAATCCAACAAATATAATTTTATTTAAAATGTACTATCTTCTCGAAAAAAGAATCAAATTTTTTCTAATGTATGGAAGAGTACAAAGATAAAATTAAATAAAGAAAATTCGTAATCGGCGGAAAAAATAAAAGAAAAAAAGAAAATTAAATATATATAAAAAATAGTAACTTCGTTACATAATAACGGAGTAGGTAATGTTTGTTGTAAATCAAAACATATTACAGTAGTATCTGTCATGTTCTTGTGCATTGTAACGTCTAAATCTTTTGCTTCAGTTGCTTTGTGGCTTTTCTTTGGTGGATTTCTAAAGCTATCTTGGCTGAATTAACACTCGCTTCATTGGCCGAATGTTTAATAATATTTTGCAAAGCTATCGCACCTTGAGCAAGTATCAGTGTGAGGTTTGTGAAAACGTAGATTAAACTATGTATTAAAAATTCTGCGATAGTAAGACAACTTAGCAGGGACTTTATTATTTTCGACACAGTGTTCTTTATATAAAGAGTAAAGTTTTGTTATATTTAGCTCAGGGCATAAGTATCTAGTATTGCTATTATCTTTTCGCGAATAGTGCCTTCTATATCTTGGAAACAGCTTTATATGTTGAATAACAAGATCTCTAGTGTCTTGGTCAATTTTATTAACACTTGGCTGTTTTCCTGGCTGATCAACCTCACAAATATCTAGAGCATCAGTTTTTTACACACCACGGTAAAACGCCTATTGCTTATGTCAAAAGTTTAAAAAAAAAATGATTTACAAACACGCTTGTTTAGGAGCATAATTTTTGTAGAGAAATTTCGTGGTCTAGTAGATTTTTGCCTTTTTGGTTTGTTTTTTATTATACAGGATGATAAATAGGCTGTTTGTAAGTCGTAACTAGGTAATTTATAAAAATTTTCAAATAGTGTCTGCCTATTGGCTTGAGAAATATTTTCGTTGCATTTATACCTGCATGTATGATTAAATACTTTAACTGCTTTTCTGGGTGTTCTACCCCCTGTATCTATGTAACATTTTCCCTCGGTTCTAAGCTTCTTCTTATTATTTCTATTCCATTCAGGCATGCATATTTTTCTTTTTCTTGTTCTTTTCGAATTAACATGAATATTATGAACGTGTTGAGTATCAGTTTCTGATTGTTCTGAATTTTCTGATGAGTTTTCAGATAATGAGGTTATATTTGGAAGAAACTCTTCATCTTCATCGGTATGATATGGGTCGTCTGATGAATAATCATCTAAAAAATACCCCAATTATAACCTCAAAATTAACTGCGGTTCCTGTGCTTTTTCTTACCTTCATTACTGGAGTTGTCTCTGTTACTGTTACTGGCCATTTTCTTCTGTTTTACACTTGCAAGGCACTAATAAATTTTGTTTAGTGCAAAAACGGTATAAGTGCACTTATACCCCTTTTGCAGGGACCGATTTGTTCAAATGATTAACAAGGTTTTATATCTCACCAAAAGATGGCAATCCCGATCGCCCATCGCGCTTATATCCGTTTTGCTTTGAAAGAAATTTCATTTAGCTAGATGAATTTGTACTTATCTCAAAAATAATAAATAAGTCACTTATACCCTTTTTGCTCTAATCCCTTCAATTATAATAATGTACTTATTAAGTTAAATATTTATATACTAATTTAACATAGGTACCTATTTCATGTTTGTAAATTACATAATTTTTAATTTTATATATTCATAAATAAAATGAAATATATTTCGTTATAACATCTGGAAACCACGCAATCGAAGTGTAGTAGCGACATCTGTGCAAGAGAGGCGAAACCTAAACAATTAGGAAAGTATCCTGCAATCACCTTAGTTTATTTCAAAAGGAGGGTAATTTCGGGTCTACGATTTTTAACACGTAAGGAGCCATCTGGATTATATTATTATGTTATATTACAATGAATAAAATCACACAAAACGTTCTCTAACCCAGTGTGAGTACATATTATCAAAGCAAAACCTAAAAGGACAATAACTCACAATCTTTAAGTTGTTTAATTTAAATTTTAATGCTTAAAAAAGCAAGGGGGGCGACATGTTTCGGGAATTTAAACTATTCCCATCATCAGGCCCAAAGCTTAAACAATTACAGAGGTCAAATTTATAAAATACAATCACAAGTTAAAAAGTCAATTTTTTACCAAGTCAAAAAATTATATCTATCACAAAAATTGTTCAATCACAGATAACAATATGGTATGCTAAATTTGAAAAATTAAAAACAACTAGACTAAAATCATAGGGTGAGGGGAGCCGTATAATTAACTATAATAGGTAAAGCAATAATCAAATCATACCTCAATGCACAATTCAAAGAAATTTACTTAAGCATTAGTTAAATTTATTTTGAGAGATATATTTTTTTATATATTTTTTTATTTTTGTATTCGTAATGTAAGTTGAGAATTAATTATTTCAATCTGTATATGTTGATATTCAATTTTGTAGGATAAATTTTTTTAGTTATGTTAGTTAAGAACAAGTTAAGAATTATGCTTATTTTTTTTAATTTTTAATTAATATATGTTGAATTTTAATTTATATTTCAAATTTATATTGTAGAAAATTAATATTTACTTTAGTTTAATTTTTAGAAATTTAATATTTATTTTAATTTATATATGTAGAAGAATTGTTTTTTATACAATTTATAATTATAATAAATGAGTTGTGTAAATGTTAACAGCTCTAACTAATTTTATTTCTTCCCAGTGGTTGTACTTCCTAGGTGACTTTTGTGTGAGTATGCTTTTATTTTAAAGAACACAAGTTTAATTAAATTAAAATAAAAAATAATTCTTCTACATATATAAATTAAAATAAATATTAAACTTCTAAAAATTAAACTAAAGTAAATATTAATTTTCTACAATATAAATTTGAAATATAAATTAAAATTCAACATATATTAATTATAAAATAAAAAAAATAAACATAATTCTTAACTTGTTCTTAACTAACATAACTAAAAAATTTATCCTACAAAATTGAATATCAGCATATACAGATTGAAATAATTAATTCTCAACTTACATTACTAATACAAAAATAAAAAAATATATAAAAAAATATATCTCTCAAAATAAATTTAATTAATGCTTAAGTACATTTCTTTGAATTGTGCATTGAGGTATGGTTTGATTATTGCTTTACCTATTATAGTTAATTATACGGCTCCCCTCACCCTATGATTTTAGTCTAGTTGTTTTTAATTTTTCAAATTTAGCATACCATATTGTTATCTGCGATTGAACAATTTTTGTGATAGATATAATTTTTTGACTTTGTAAACATTTTTTTGACTTTTTAACTTCTTGTGATTGTATTTTATAAATTTGACCTCTGTAATTGTTTTAGCTTTGGGCCTGATGATGGGAATAGTTTAAATTCCCGAAACATGTCGCCCCCCTTGCTTTTTTAAGCATTAAAATTTAAATTAAACAACTTAAAGATTGTGAGTTATTGCCCTTTTACCCGCCTTCAAAGGTTTGGCTTTGATAATGAATAAAATCTTCTCTGAACAAAAAATCTGGAATTATTCAAATTTACTACATGAGGATTTGTTAAATATGATATCTGTGCAGCTAGTTTTCTTAATTTAATTAATTAGACAGCTTGATTTATCCCTCTATTTAAGTTTTATGTACCTCTAAAAATTATATGATCTCGTTAACAATATGTATGACTGACACAAAAATTTAAATAAAACAACTTTAAACTACTTTTAAAACATAATGAGGATTATATTTATTTTATTTTTGTATAACTAAGAAGTAATAAAAAATATTGCAGTAATTGAATTTGAAACATAAAATTCTGTAGTACAAAGTAGGTATTTATTTGATATTTTCAGATTGGCTTCGGTTCCGTTATTATCTTTTGGGGTTGATTTTTAGCTTATTCTAGAGCCAGTAGTTGCCCTTATCAGCCTCACAAAATGGACGTTGTTCTTAGCAAAAATAGTTATATGTACTTAAACAATGGCGAATATTGTTCTTCCAATTTGAATGGTTTTGTTCATAGGATGGCTGGTTTTTTGAGATCTAGTCATAGATATCATTTAATAGTAATTTTCCATTAAGACTAATTTTTAGAGCCATATGAATCATCGTATTACAGAATAATGCGGCTTTTCTTCAGGTTGATTGATGGGTGGCTTAGGTTCCATAATTATCTTGTGGAGGTTGATTTTTAACTTCATCTAGAGTCAGGATGTCTTTTATGTCTTATCTGTGGTTCACTAATTTTGAAATCCAAACTGCTCATAAGTTGGGCAAGTTGCTTTAGTGTTCGCTTTAGTTGCTTCGTGGTTATTTACTCTTCCTAACTCCTAGTGTTTTCTCCTAACCGTTTCCTTCTAGGCTTAATTTTCAGTAGTTGCCCTTACCAGGCTCATAAAATGGACGCTGTGCTTGGCAAAATATTTGGATGTACTTAAATAATGGCGAATACAGTTCTTCCAATTTGAATGGCTTTATTCACGGAACGAGTAGTGTTTTGAGATGTAATTGTAGATACCATTTACCAGTAATTTTCTATTAACACTATTCTTTAGAGCATTACATGAATAATGTGGCTTTTCTTCTAGTTGATTAATGGGTTTTGGTTCCATTATTATCTTGTGGCGGTTGATTTTTAACTTCATCTAGAGCCAGGATGTCTTATGTTTTACAGTTCACTAACTTTGAAACCAATACATTGAGAATGCTAAGAAATGGGATGATCAACAGTTGGCACATAACTTCGTCAAGTTGCTTTAGTGCTCATACATTGGTACATCATTGGAATATGATATATCATTGGTACTTCTGGTACAGGTGTCGCTTCGTGGTTATTTACTCTTCTTAACTTCCTAGTGTTTTCTCCCAACAATATGCCGTTTCCTTAGAGGCTTAATTTCCAATAGTTGCCCTTACCCGACTCATAAAATGGACGCTGTGCTTGACAAAAATATTTGGATGTACTTAAATAATGGCGAATACGGTTCTTCCAATTTGAATGGCTTCTTTCACGGGACGAGTAGTGTTTTGAGATGTAATTGTAGATACCATTTATCAGTAATTTTCTTTTAACACTATTCTTTAGAGCATTAGATGAATAATGTTGCTTTTCTTCTAGTTGATTAATGGGTTTTGGTTCCATTATTATCTTGTGGGGGTTGATTTTTAACTTCATCTAGAGCCAGGATGTCTTATGTTTAACAGTTCACTAACTTTGAAACCAATACATTGAGAATGCTAAGGAATGGGATGATCAACAATTGGTACATAAGTTCGTCAAGTTGCTTTAGTGCTCATACATTGGTACATCATTGGAATATGATATATCATTGGTACTTCTGGTACAGGTGTTGCTTCGTGGATATTTAGTTTTCTTAACTTCCCAGTGTTTTCTCCCAACACCACACTATTTCCTTCTAGGCTTAGTTTCCAATAGTTACCCTTGCCCGGCTCACAAAATGGACGTTATCCTTGGCAAAAATAGTTAGATGTACTTAACTAATGGCGTATACTGTTCTTCCAACTTGAATTGCTTTGATCATGGGATTGATAGTTTTTTGAAATGTAATTTTAGATATCATTTCACAGTAATTTTCCATTAACACTATTTTTAGAGCCATAATGATATGATCCCATTACACGAATAATGCAGGTTTTCTTCAGGTTGATTTATGGCTTCGGTTGCATTATCTTGTGCGGATTAATTTTTAACTCCGCCTAGAGCCTGTATATCTTTTATGTATTGCTGATTACTAATTTTAAAACCAATACATTCCATAGAAATGCTGAGGAATGATGAATACCTGGCACATAAGGTAAGTTGGTTTAGTGTTCATACATTGGTAGATCATTGGACTATGATACATCATTGGTACTTCTGGTACAGGTGTCGCTTCGTGGATATTTAGTTTTCTTAACTTCCCAGTGTTTTCTCCCAACACTATACCATTTCCTTCTAGGCTTAGTTTCCAGTAGTTGCTCTTGATAGGCTTATAAAATGGAGGTTGTTTTTGGCAAAATTAGTTAGATGCATTTAACCAATGGCGAATACTATTCTTCCAATTTGAATGGCTTTCTTCATAGGATAAGTAGTTTTTTGAGATGTAATTGTAGATATACTTTAAAAACAATTTTCCATTAACACTACCTTCTAGAGCCGTATATCCCATAACACGAATAATGCAGGTTTTCTTCAGGTTGATTTATGGCTTCGGTTGCAATATTATCTTGTGCGGATCAATTTTTAAATCCGCCTAGAGCCTGGACATCTTTTATGTCTTTGCTGATTACTAATTTTAAAACCAATACATTCCATAGAAATGCTGAGGAATGATGAACACCTGGCACATAAGTTGGGCAAGTTGGTTTAGTGTTCATACATTGGTAGATCATCGGACTATGATACATCATTAGTACTTCTGGTACAGGTGTTGCTTCGTGGTTATTTACTCTTCTTAACTTCCTAGTGTTTTCTCCCAACAATATGCCGTTTCCTTCGAGGCTTAATTTCCAATAGTTGCCCTTACCCGACTCATAAAATGGACGGTGTGCTTGACAAAAATATTTGGATGTACTTAAGTAATGGCGAATACGGTTCTTCCAATTTGAATGGCTTCTTTCACGGGACGAGTAGTGTTTTCAGATGTAACTGTATATATCATTTATCAGTAATTTTCCATTAACACTATTCTTTAGAGCATTACATGAATAATGTGGCTTTTCCTCTGGTTGATTGATGGGTTTCGGTTCCATTATTATCTTGTGGGAGCTGATTTTAAACTTCATCTAGGGCCCGTAGTTGCCCTTACCAGGCTCATAAAATGGACGTTATTCTAGGCAAAAATAGTAAGATATACTCAAACAATGGCAAATACTGTTCATCCTATTTGAATGACTTTGTTCATGGGATGTAGTTTTTCCAAATGTAATTGTACATATCATTTAATAGCAATTTTCCATTAACACTATCTTTTAGAGCCATATATATCATCGCATTACATGAATAATGCGGCTTTTCTTCAGGTTGATTGATGGCTTCGGTTCCATTATTATCTTGTTGGAGCTGATTTTAAACTTCATCTAGGGCCCGTAATTGTTCCTTTACCAGGCGCATAAAATGGACGTTATTCTAGGCAAAATAGTTAGATATACTCAAACAATGGCAAATACTGTTCATCCTATTTGAATGACTTTGTTCATGGGATGTAGTTTTTCCAAATGTAATTGTACATATCATTTAATAGCAATTTTCCATTAACACTATGTTTTTAGGCCATATATCATCGCATTACATGAATAATGCGCCTTTTCTCAGGTTGATTGATTGGCTTCTGGTTCCATTATTACCTTGTGGGAGCTGATTTTTTAAACTTCATCTAGGGCCCGTAGTTGCCCTTACCAGGCTCATAAAATGGACGTTATTCTAGGCAAAAATAGTTAGATATACTCAAACAATGGCAAATACTGTTCATCCTATTTGAATGACTTTGTTCATGGGATGTAGTTTTTCCAAATGTAATTGTACATATCATTTAATAGCAATTTTCCATTAACACTATGTTTTAGAGCCATATATATCATCGCATTACATGAATAATGCGGCTTTTCTTCAGGTTGATTGATGACTTCGCTTCCATTATTATCTTGTTGGACCTGATTTTAAACTTCATCTAGGGCCCGTAGTTGCCCTTACCAGGCGCATAAAATGGACGTTATTCTAGGCAAAAATAGTTAGATATAGTCAAACAATGGCAAATACTGTTCATCCTATTTGAATGACTTTGTTCATGGGATGTAGTTTTTCCAAATGTAATTGTACATATCATTTAATAGCAATTTTCCATTAACACTATGTTTTAGAGCCATATATATCATCGCATTACATGAATAATGCGGCTTTTCTTCAGGTTGATTGATGGCTTCGGTTCCATTATTACCTTGTGGGAGCTGATTTTAAACTTCATCTAGGGCCCGTAGTTGCCCTTTTCTTACCAGGCTCATAAAATGGACGTTATTCTAGGCAAAAATAGTTAGTTATACTCAAACAATGGCAAATACTGTTCATCCTATTTGAATGACTTTGTTCATGGGATGTAGTTTTTCCAAATGTAATTGTACATATCATTTAATAGCAATTTTCCATTAACACTATCTTTTAGAGCCATATATATCATCGCATTACATGAATAATGCGGCTTTTCTTCAGGTTGATTGATGGCTTCGGTTCCATTATTATCTTGTTGGAGCTGATTTTAAACTTCATCTAGGGCCCGTAGTTGCCCTTACCAGGCTCATAAAATGGACGTTATTCTAGGCAAAAATAGTTAGATATACTCAAACAATGGCAAATACTGTTCATCCTATTTGAATGACTTTGTTCATGGCATGTAGTTTTTTCAGATGTAATTTTACATATCATTTAACAGTAAATTTCCATTAACACTATCTTTTAGAGCCATATATATCATCGCATTACATGAATAATACGGCTTTTCTTCAGGTTGATTGATGGCTTCGGTTCCATTATTATCTTGTGGGAGCTGATTTTAAACTTCATCTAGGGCCCGTAGTTGCCCTTACCAGGCTCATAAAATGGACGTTATTCTAGGCAAAAATAGTAAGATATACTCAAACAATGGCAAATACTGTTCATCCTATTTGAATGACTTTGTTCATGGGATGTAGTTTTTCCAAATGTAATTGTACATATCATTTAATAGCAATTTTCCATTAACACTTTGTTTTAGAGCCATATATATCATCGCATTACATGAATAATGCGGCTTTTCTTCAGGTTGATTGATGGCTTCGGTTCCATTATTACCTTGTGGGAGCTGATTTTAAACTTCATCTAGGGCCCGTAGTTGCCCTTACCAGGCTCATAAAATGGATCGTTATTCTAGGCAAAAATAGTTAGATATACTCAAACAATGGCAAATACTGTTCATCCTATTTGAATGATTTTGTTCATGGGATGTAGTTTTTCCAAATGTAATTGTACATATCATTTAATAGCAATTTTCCATTAACACTATCTTTTAGAGCCATATATATCATCGCATTACATGAATAATGCGGCTTTTCTTCAGGTTGATTGATGGCTTCGGTTCCATTATTATCTTGTTGGAGCTGATTTTAAACTTCATCTAGGGCCCGTAGTTGTCCTTACCAGGCTCATAAAATGGACGTTATTCTAGGCAAAAATAGTTAGATATACTCAAACAATGGCAAATACTGTTCATCCTATTTGAATGACTTTGTTCATGGGATGTAGTTTTTCCAAATGTAATTGTACATATCATTTAATAGCAATTTTCCATTAACACTATCTTTTAGAGCCATATATATCATCGCATTACATGAATAATGCGGCTTTCTCTTCAGGTTGATTGATGGCTTCTGGTTCCATTATTACCTTGTGGGAGCTGATTTTAAACTTCATCTAGGGGCCCGTAGTTGCCCTTACCAGGCGTATAAAATGGACGTTATTCTAGGCAAAAATAGTTAGATATACTCAAACAATGGCAAATACTGTTCATCCTATTTGAATGACTTTGTTCATGGATGTAGTTTTTCCAAATGTAATTGTACATATCATTTAATAGCAATTTTCCATTAACACTATGTTTTAGAGCCATATATATCATCGCATTACATGAATAATGCGGCTTTTCTTCAGGTTGATTGATGGCTTGGTTCCATTATTACCTTGTGGGAGCTGATTTTAAACTTCATCTAGGGCCTGTAGTTGCCCTTACCAGGCTCATAAAATGGACGTTATTCTAGGCAAAAATAGTTAGATATACTCAAACAATGGCAAAAATACTGTTCATCCTATTTGAATGACTTTGTTCATGGCATGTAGTTTTTCAGATGTAATTGTACATATCATTTAATAGCAATTTTCCATTAACACTATCTTTTTAGAGCCATATATATCATCGCATTACATGAATAATGCGGCTTTTCTTCAGGTTGATTGATGGCTTCTGTTCCATTATTATCTTGTTGGAGCTGATTTTAAACTTCATCTAGGGCTCGTGAGTTGCCCTTACCAGGCTCATAAAATGGACGTTATTCTAGGCAAAATAGTTAGATATACTCAAACAATGGCAAATACTGTTCATCCTATTTGAATGACTTTTGTTCATGGATGTAGTTTTTCCAAATGTAATTGTACATATCATTTAATAGCAATTTTCCATTAACACTATCTTTTAGAGCCATATATATCATCGCATTACATGAATAATGCGGCTTTTCTTCAGGTTGATTGATGGCTTCTGGTTCCATTATTACCTTGTGGGAGCTGATTTTAAACTTCATCTAGGGCCTGTAGTTGCCTTTACCAGGCTCATAAAATGGACGTTATTCTAGGCAAAAATAGTTAGATATACTCAAACAATGGCAAATACTGTTCATCCTATTTGAATGACTTTGTTCATGGGATGTAGTTTTTCCAAATGTAATTGTACATATCATTTAATAGCAATTTTCCATTAACACTATCTTTTAGAGCCATATATATCATCGCATTACATGAATAATGCGGCTTTTCTTCAGGTTGATTGATGGCTTCGGTTCCATTATTACCTTGTGGGAGCTGATTTTAAACTTCATCTAGGGCCCGTAGTTGCCCTTACCAGGCGTATAAAATGGACGTTATTCTAGGCAAAAATAGTTAGATATACTCAAACAATGGCAAATACTGTTCATCCTATTTGAATGACTTTGTTCATGGGATGTAGTTTTTCCAAATGTAATTGTACATATCATTTAATAGCAATTTTCCATTAACACTATGTTTTAGAGCCATATATATCATCGCATTACATGAATAATGCGGCTTTTCTTCAGGTTGATTGATGGCTTTGGTTCCATTATTACCTTGTGGGAGCTGATTTTAAACTTCATCTAGGGCCCGTAGTTGCCCTTACCAGGCTCATAAAATGGACGTTATTCTAGGCAAAAAATAGTTAGATATACTCAAACAATGGCAAATACTGTTCATCCTATTTGAATGACTTTTGTTCATGGGATGTAGTTTTTCCAAATGTAATTGTACATATCATTTAATAGCAATTTTCCATTAACACTATCTTTAGAGCCATATATATCATCGCATTACATGAATAATGCGGCTTTTCTTCAGGTTGATTGATGGCTTCTGGTTCCATTATTATCTTGTTGGAGCTGATTTTAAACTTCATCTAGGGCCCTGTAGTTGCCCTTACCAGGCGCATAAAATGGACGTTATTCTAGGCAAAAAATAGTTAGATATACTCAAACAATGGCAAAATACTGTTCATCCTATTTGAAATGACTTTGTTCATGGATGTAGTTTTTCCAAATGTAATTGTACATATCATTTAATAGCAATTTTCCATTAACACTATGTTTTAGAGCCATATATATCATCGCATTACATGAATAATGCGGCTTTCTCTTCAGGTTGATTGATGGCTTCTGGTTCCATTATTACCTTGTGGGAGCTGATTTTAAACTTCATCTAGGGCTGTAGTTGCCCTTACCAGGCTCATAAAATGGACGTTATTCTAGGCAAAAAATAGTTAGATATACTCAAACAATGGCAAATACTGTTCATCCCATTTGAATGACTTTGTTCATGGGATGTAGTTTTTCCAAATGTAATTGTACATATCATTTAATAGCAATTTTCCATTAACACTATCTTTTAGGAGCCATATATATCATCGCATTACATGAATAATGCGGCTTTTCTTCAGGTTGATTGATGGCTCTGGTTTCATTATTATCTTGTTGGAGCTGATTTTAAACTTCATCTAGGGCTCGTGGAAGTTTGCCTTACCAGGCTCATAAAATGGACGTTATTCTAGGCAAAAATAGTTAGATATACTCAAACAATGGCAAATACTGTTCATCCTATTTGAATGACTTTGTTCATGGGATGTAGTTTTTCCAAATGTAATTGTACATATCATTTAATAGCAATTTTCCATTAACACTATGTTTTAGATCCATATATATCATCGCATTACATGAATAATGCGGCTTTTCTTCAGGTTGATTGATGGCTTCGGTTCCATTATTACCTTGTGGGAGCTGATTTTAAACTTCATCTAGGGCCCGTAGTTGCCCTTACCAGGCTCATAAAATGGACGTTATTCTAGGCAAAAATAGTTAGATATACTCAAACAATGGCAAATACTGTTCATCCTATTTGAATGACTTTGTTCATGGGATGTAGTTTTTCCAAATGTAATTGTACATACCATTTAATAGCAATTTTCCATTACTATCTTTAGAGCCATATATCATCGCATTACATGAATAATGCGGCTTAAACTTCAGGTTGATTGATGGCTTCTGGTTCCATTTATTACCTTGTGGGAGCTGATTTTAAACTTCATCTAGGGCCCGTAGTTGCCCTTACCAGGCTCATAAAATTGACGTTATTCTAGGCAAAAATAGTTAGATATACTCAAACAATGGCAAATACTGTTCATCCTATTTGAATGATTTTGTTCATGGGATGTAGTTTTTCCAAATGTAATTGTACATATCATTTAATAGCAATTTTCCATTAACACTATCTTTTAGAGCCATATATATCATCGCATTACATGAATAATGCGGCTTTTCTTCAGGTTGATTGATGGCTCTGGTTCCATTATTACCTTGTGGGAGCTGATTTTAAACTTCATCTAGGGGCCTGTAGTTGCTCCTTACCAGGCGTATAAAATGGACGTTATTCTAGGCAAAAATAGTTAGATATACTCAAACAATGGCAAATACTGTTCATCCCATTTGAATGACTTTGTTCATGGATGTAGTTTTTCCAAATGTAATTGTACATATCATTTAATAGCAATTTTCCATTAACACTATGTTTTAGAGCCATATATATCATCGCATTACATGAATAATGCGGCTGTTCTTCAGGTTGATTGATGGCTTCGGTTCCATTATTACCTTGTGGGAGCTGATTTTAAACTTCATCTAGGGCCCGTAGTTGCCCTTACCAGGCTCATAAAATGGACGTTATTCTAGGCAAAAATAGTTAGATATACTCAAACAATGGCAAATAATACTGTTCATCCCATTTGAATGACTTTGTTCATGGATGTAGTTTTTCCAAATGTAATTGTACATATCATTTAATAGCAATTTTCCATTAACACTATGTTTTAGAGCCATATATATCATCGCATTACATGAATAATGCGGCTTTTCTTCAGGTTGATTGATGGCTTCGGTTCCATTATTACCTTGTGGGAGCTGATTTTAAACTTCATCTAGGGCCCGTAGTTGCCCTTACCAGGCTCATAAAATGGACGTTATTCTAGGCAAAAATAGTTAGATATACTCAAACAATGGCAAATACTGTTCATCCTATTTGAATGACTTTGTTCATGGGATGTAGTTTTTCCAAATGTAATTGTACATATCATTTAATAGCAATTTTCCATTAACACTATCTTTTAGAGCCATATATATCATCGCATTACATGAATAATGCGGCTTTTCTTCAGGTTGATTGATGGCTTCGCTTCCATTATTATCTTGTTGGAGCTGATTTTAAACTTCATCTAGGGCTCGTAGTTGCCCTTACCAGGCTCATAAAATGGACGTTATTCTAGGCAAAAATAGTTAGATATACTCAAACAATGGCAAATACTGTTCATCCTATTTGAATGACTTTGTTCATGGCATGTAGTTTTTTCAGATGTAATTCTACATATCATTTAATAGCAATTTTCCATTAACACTATCTTTTAGAGCCATATATATCATCGCATTACATGAATAATGCGGCTTTTCTTCAGGTTGATTGATGGCTTCGGTTTCATTATTATCTTGTTGGAGCTGATTTTAAACTTCATCTAGGGCTCGTAGTTGCCCTTACCAGGCTCATAAAATGGACGTTATTCTAGGCAAAAATAGTTAGATATACTCAAACAATGGCAAATACTGTTCATCCTATTTGAATGACTTTGTTCATGTGATGTAGTTTTTCCAAATGTAATTGTACATATCATTTAATAGCAATTTTCCATTAACACTATGTTTTAGAGCCATATATATCATCGCATTACATGAATAATGCGGCTTTTCTTCAGGTTGATTGATGGCTTCGGTTCCATTATTCCCTTGTGGGAGCTGATTTTAAACTTCATCTAGGGCCCGTAGTTGCCCTTACCAGGCTCATAAAATGGACGTTATTCTAGGCAAAAATAGTTAGATATACTCAAACAATGGCAAATACTGTTCATCCTATTTTAATGATTTTGTTCATGGGATGTAGTTTTTCCAAATGTAATTGTACATATCATTTAATAGCAATTTTCCATTAACACTATCTTTTAGAGCCATATATATCATCGCATTACATGAATAATGCGGCTTTTCTTCAGGTTGATTGATGGCTTCTTGGTTCCATTATATTATCTTGTTGGAGCTGATTTTAAACTTCATCTAGGGTCTGTAGTTGCCCCCTTACCAGGCTCATAAAATGGACGTTATTCTAGGCAAAAATAGTTAGATATACTCAAACAATGGCAAATACTGTTTCATCCCATTTGAATGACTTTGTTCATGGGATGTAGTTTTTCCAAATGTAATTGTACATATCATTTAATAGCAATTTTCCATTAACACTATCTTTTAGAGCCATATATATCATCGCATTACATGAATAATGCGGCTTTTCTTCAGGTTGATTGATGGCTTCGGTTCCATTATTACCTTGTGGGAGCTGATTTTAAACTTCATCTGGGGCCCGTAGTTGCCCTTACCAGGCTCATAAAATGGACGTTATTCTAGGCAAAAATAGTTAGATATACTCAAACAATGGCAAATACTGTTCATCCTATTTGAATGACTTTGTTCATGGGATGTAGTTTTTTCAGATGTAATTGTACATATCATTTAACAGTAATTTTCCATTAACACTATCTTTTAGAGCCATATATATCATCGCATTACATGAATAATGCGGCTTTTAGTCAGGTTGATTGATGGCTTCGGTTCCATTATTACCTTGTGGGGGTTGATTTTAAACTTCATCTAGGGCCCGTAGTTGCCCTTACCAGGCTCATAAAAAGGAGCTTATTCTGGGCAAAAATAGTTAGATATACTTAAACAATGGCGAATACTGTGCATCCTATTTGAATTGGGTTCATGGGATATAGTTTTTTCATGTAATTGTACATATCATTTAACAGTAATTTTCCATTAATACTATCTTTTAGAGCCATATATATCATCGCATTACATGAATAATGCGGCTTTTCTTCAGGTTGATTGATGGCTTCGGTTCCATTATTATCTTGTGGGAGCTGATTTTAAACTTCATCTAGGGCCCGTAGTTGCCCTTACCAGGCTCATAAAATGGACGTTATTCTAGGCAAAAATAGTTAGATATACTCAAACAATGGCAAATACTGTTCATCCTATTTGAATGACTTTGTTCATGGGATGTAGTTTTTCCAAATGTAATTGTACATATCATTTAATAGCAATTTTCCATTAACACTATCTTTAGAGCCATATATATCATCGCATTACATGAATAATGCGGCTTTCTTCAGGTTGATTGATATTTCTGGTTCCATTATTATCTTCTTGTTGGAGCTGATTTTAAACTTCATCTAGGGGTCTGTAGTTGCCCTTACCAGGCGCATAAAATGGACGTTATTCTAGGCAAAAATAGTTAGATATACTCAAACAATGGCGAAATACTGTTCATCCTATTTGAATGACTTTGTTCATGGATGTAGTTTTTCCAAATGTAATTGTACATACTCATTTAATAGCAATTTTCCATTAACACTATGTTTTAGAGCCATATATATCACTGCCATTACATGAATAATGCGGCTTTTCTTCAGGTTGATTGATGGCTTTGGTTCCATTATTACCTTGTTGGAGCTGATTTTAAACTTCATCTAGGGCTCGTAGTTGCCCTTACCAGGCTCATAAAATGGACGTTATTCTAGGCAAAAATAGTTAGATATACTCAAACAATGGCAAATACTGTTCATCCTATTTGAATGACTTTGTTCATGGGATGTAGTTTTTCCAAATGTAATTGTACATATCATTTAATAGCAATTTTCCATTAACACTATCTTTTAGAGCCATATATATCATCGCATTACATGAATAATGCGGCTTTTCTTCAGGTTGATTGATGGCTTCGGTTTCATTATTATCTTGTTGGAGCTGATTTTAAACTTCATCTAGGGCTCGTAGTTGCCACTTTTACCAGGCTCATAAAATGGACGTTATTCTAGGCAAAAAATAGTTAGATATACTCAAACAATGGCAAATACTGTTCATCCTATTTGAATGACTTTGTTCATGGGATGTAGTTTTTCCAAATGTAATTGTACATATCATTTAATAGCAATTTTCCATTAACACTATGTTTTAGAGCCATATATATCATCGCATTACATGAATAATGCGGCTTTTCTTCAGGTTGATTGATGTGCTTCGGTTCCATTATTACCTTGTGGGAGCTGATTTTAAACTTTCATCTGGGGCTCTGTAGTTGCTCCTTACCAGGCTCATAAAATGGACGTTATTCTAGGCAAAAATAGTTAGATATACTCAAACAATGGCAAATACTGTTCATCCCATTTGAATGACTTTGTTCATGGATGTAGTTTTTCCAAATGTAATTGTACATATCATTTAATAGCAATTTTCCATTAACACTATGTTTTAGAGCCATATATATCATCGCATTACATGAATAATGCGGCTTTTCTTCAGGTTGATTGATGGCTTCTGGTTTCATTATTATCTTGTTGGAGCTGATTTTTAAACTTCATCTAGGGCTCGTAGGTTGTCCTTACCAGGCTCATAAAAAGGACGTTATTCTAGGCAAAAATAGTTAGATATACTCAAACAATGGCAAATACTGTTCATCCTATTTGAATGACTTTGTTCATGGGATGTAGTTTTTCCAAATGTAATTGTACATATCATTTAATAGCAATTTTCCATTAACACTATCTTTTAGAGCCATATATATCATCGCATTACATGAATAATGCGGCTTTTCTTCAGGTTGATTGATGGCTTCGGTTTCATTATTATCTTGTTGGAGTTGATTTTAAACTTCATCTAATGCCCGTAGTTGCCCTTACCAGGCTCATAAAATGGACGTTATTCTAGGCAAAAATAGTTAGATATACTCAAACAATGGCGAATACTGTTCTTCCTATTTGAACGACTTTGTTCATGGGATGCGCAGTTTTTTTCCAGATGTAATTGTACTTACCATTTAACAATCATTTTCCATTAACACTATCTTTTAGTGCCATATATATCATCGCATTACATGAATAATGCGGCTTTTCTTCAGGTTGATTGATGGCTTCGGTTCCATTATTATCTTGTTGGAGCTGATTTTAAACTTCATCTAATGCCCGTAGTTGCCCTTACCAGGCTCATAAAATGGACGTTATTCTAGGCAAAAATAGTTAGATATACTCAAACAATGGCAAATACTGTTCATCCTATTTGAATGACTTTGTTCATGGGATGTAGTTTTTCCAAATGTAATTGTACATATCATTTAATAGCAATTTTCCATTAACACTATGTTTTAGAGCCATATATATCATCGCATTACATGAATAATGCGGCTTTTCTTCAGGTTGATTGATGGCTTCGGTTCCATTATTATCTTGTTGGAGCTGATTTTAAACTTCATCTAGGGCCCGTAGTTGCCCTTACCAGGCTCATAAAATGGACGTTATTCTAGGCAAAAATAGTTAGATATACTCAAAAAATGGCAAATATTGTTCATCCTATTTGAATGACTTTGTTCATGGGATGCGTAGTTTTTTTCCAGATGTAATTGTACTTACCATTTAACAATCATTTTCCATTAACACTATCTTTTAGAGCCATATGTATCATCGCATTATATGAATAATGCGTCTTTGCTTCACGACGGCTTCGGTTCCATTATCTTGGTGGGGGTTGATTTTTAACTTCATCTAGAGCCAGGATGTATTTTAATACAGCTTCCGAGGGAATTCTTCTTCAGCTTCTGAGGGGGTTCTGAGGGAATTACACAGCTTCTGAAAACACGAGAAATATCTATTCCACACACTGTTACTGGCCGAATTCGTACTGTTTAGGCTTTTTTTTTGTTCTGAGAGTGGAAAAATATTTTATAGACTGCATGGGCTAATCCCCGAAGAGAGGTAGGGAAGACTCTTATGTTTGTGTAGGACCCAAAGAGTTTGAGAGCACGACCTCTGATATATTTCGACACTAGGACTAAGGTCGCTGCGAATATCCAATGTTGCGAATATACCAAGGAGAGTTATGATAAAGGTAATATTCGACTCCAATTATTATATGCTTCCATTCTCTGGTATAGAGTGTCCAATTACCATATAAACAGGCTTCAATTCTACGAAAATAAAATCTTGATGTACAGGCAGCAGAATGCTGGCACCTTATTCGCCTCGGTTGATTTTCGTATAATCAACCGGAAAGATGTAAAAACAAAATATTTTATGGGTTTTATGGGTATAGTGAGTCCCATATGGGTATTGCCTCACTACATATATAGTGAGGCAATGTGCATAATTTAAAATTATTATTTTCAAATATACAGGGTGTGTCAGAACTAAGATCCATACCAAAGTTATATGTTTTCTTATGGAACACCCGGTATTTTATTTCATTTTTGGGTTCTGGGCCAAAAATAAGGCATTTATTATAAATAATAATAATAATCTTTATTTCTCAAGTCATACAATTTTTTTTATACACCTTGTATTAAATAATGTAGAATTAACCTAATTAATACAAATATTCATAAACTGTTTAATAAATACATACCGTTTGTTTTGAATTCTGCAGTGACGGCATTTTTTTTCCAATTCTAGGACAGCATAAATAAAGCATTAATTAATAATAAAAAAGCAACGGTATATATTTTCATTTGTTTGTTATAGTTTTTTTTTTAAATTCACAACATTTAATAAAAATATATTCATCCTGATTCCAACTCAAGAAATAAACTGAAACCCCAGAAGTCCGTAAACTTGTACATCGAGTCTATCAAAGTATCTGTGTTAATAAATAAATGTTTGAAATAAATAAGTATCTGTGCTTAAAATACAATAAAAAACGAATACTAAATATACAAGTAACATACACGTCAGATTAAAGAAAAAATATATATGAATTTAATTACAAGTAAATAAACAAAAAAAAATGATCAACTTAATGTTATACCATATATACATAAAATATAAATACAATCTTCTATAGTATATGACGTGTTAAAACTATACAAAAAATACGTGGTAAAATGTTAAAAATCTCAGACAATGCCATGTTTCCAAAAATATTAACTCATCAAAATCAAAGTTTTCGCTATTAAAATTACAAACCATCTTATTAAAATTTTTGGAAATATTCCGTATATTAGAATGAAATATAGAAAAATCGTTACTTAATGCTTGTACAGGGTGAGTCAACGATAAAGTCCATTATCTCATTTATTTTGAGGTTTACAAAAAAATGTTAAATAGAAAAGTTATAGGGAAGGTTAAGATACACATTATAAAATTATTATAGAGTATACAGGGTGCTTCAAAAATGTGTGGCGGATATAACATATGTTTTTTTAAATGCAACACCCTATTTTTTATTTTATTTTTAGATTCTGCGTAAAATTCTATAACTTTTTTATATATAATGTTATATACCTAAAATTAATAGTTTTCGTACTATTTAAATTTGTTTATACAAAAGTTAAATTGCAGTGTGGTAAAAAATTGTCGGTGGTACCATTGTTTCTGAAGCTGGAATACCAAAATTTGGTATGAGAGTTCTATAAAGATTAAAAAGAAGATATATGTTAAGATATTTTAGTTAAATGCTACAGGGTCTCAAAGAGGTAAAAAAAATGTCTTCAAAATATATTTATAAATTGCAACTACTTAAAATTAAAAAATCTTAAATTTTTTAAATGGTACACCCTATATATTTTGATTTTTTTCTGATAGATTTTGCAAAGCTCTTCAACTTTTATTGAGTATGTCATATACCTATTTTTAATAATTTGGGATTTATTCCAATTTTTTCTATTTTTACCCTAATTTTTAATACAATTACGCTATAACATCATAGTTACCTTGACAAAACAAACATATTTATTACTTATTTTTAACAAGTAGTTTAATAATTAGTTACAATAGTTATTATTAGTTAAAATTAACTAACTTTACTCAAATAAACTAAAATCGTAGTCGTGGATTTCTTGGTGTATTTCTATATTATGAAAGATGACATTAGGATTTTCCGTCGGGCCGAATAGCCACAGATTAGGGTAATACTAACTAGATTATCTAATTTTCGACTACTGATATTGAAATTTTCTCCGACATACAGTAAAGTTTTTTTTCTCGTAGTAATTCTGGTTTATAATTCATTTCGTAAAGCCAATATTACTACTGCCACGAAACCGTCCCATTACATACTGTTATAATATAATATAATATGATATAATAATATACACAATATTATAATATAATATAATATGAAAATGTTTTCTAGATAATCTACATCTATTCTTATAGTACTTAGCAAAGTACTATATAATATATAGTTCTGAACCAAAAAATATGTTTATTTTAGCTTGTTCCTGTATATCAGTCACATTGACTAATCCATTTTCAGGAAAATCTGAAACTATTACCTCTACCTCTACCATTTATACTTATTACAACAAATTAAACTAACATTCACCTTTTGTTCTTAACTTGCTTAACAAACATATGAAATTTTGATAATAATTATTATTTTTTGTCATGGTAACTATGATGTTATAGCGTAATTGTATTAAAGATATCTGTAAAAATAGAAAAAATTGGAATAAATCGCAAATTATTAAAAATAGGTATATGACATACTTAATAAAAGTTGAAGAGCTTTGCAAGATCTAACAGAAAAAATCAAAATATATAGGGTGTACCATTTAAAAAATTTAAGATTTTTTAATTTTAAGTAGTTGCAATTTATAAATATATTTTGAACACCCTGTAGCATTTAACTAAAATATCTTAACATATGTCTTCTTTTTAATCTTTATAGAACTCTCATACCAAATTTTGGTATTCCAACTTCAGAAACAATGGTACCACCGACAATTTTTTACCACACTGCAATTTAACATTTGTATAAACAAATTTAAATATTACAAAAACTATTAATTTTAGGTATATAACATTGTATACAAAAAAGTTATAGAATTTTACGCAGAACCTAAAAATGAAATAAAAAATAGGGTGTTGGCCTTTAAAAAAACATATGTTATATCCGCTATACTTTTTTGAAGCACCCTGTACACTTTGTAATAATTTTAAAATGTGTATCTTAATCTTCCCTATAACTTTTGTATTTAACATTTTTTTGTAAACCTCGAAACAAATGAGATAATGGACTTTACTCTATCGTTGACTCACCCTGTACATTATCGAAATACTCGGCACTGTCATTGACTACAATACATTCTTATTCTGTAATTACAGAATCTTTTAAATACGCATTCATTTGTGATAAATATATGTATATAGTTAATAATAAATGACAAATGACATAAATGAATTTTACTACTTATCAGTCATTATTATTATAGCATATCATGTGTATAATACATAAATTTTATTTTACAATTCTAGTTATACAAAGAAACAAATAAAACTTCTAGTACTTATAAATACCTGACTGAGATCCTGATCTCAAATGTCTTGCTGTTATCTGATCAGGAATTTTTTGAATAGTCTTAGATTTGTTCATAGGTGTTACACTAAAAATTACACTATTGTTTTCTTTGCTGGTTTTATTGGTGATTGCCTCACTATGCTGTTGTGTCCTCTCGTTCTTGTATTCTTCTCCTGGTAATGCTTTCTGTAGTAGTTTTATTTCACTTATAGGAGCTGGAGTTGAGGGTGCGATGTTGTTAGTTCTTAGTTCTAGTTCCTCTGAATTTTGTTTCAAGTCCTCTACAGTATACGATCTATCTTCTATGTACAGTTTATTTCCCTTAATGTAGGATTTGTTGATGGGATTCTCTCTTGCCTTTTTTAAATGGCTTCTCAAAATTTTGTTTTCTTCTCGTTGTATTATAGTAAGGTCTTGTGATATTGACACACCAGTGTTTTTTAATTTTCTACACTGTTTAAAAACTTCCACTTTTTTAATTTAGATATAAATTCTACTTTAACTACACTCTTTGACGTGATAAATATATGTATATAGTTAATCATAAATGACAAATGACATAAATGAATTTTACTACTTATCAGTCATTATTATTATAGCATATCATGTGTATAATACATAAATTTTATTTTACAATTCTAGTTATACAAACAAACAAATAAAACTTCTAGTACTTATAAATACCTGACTGAGATCCTGATCTCAAATGTCTTGCTGTTATCTGATCAGGAATTTTTTTAATAGTCTTAGATTTGTTCATAGGTGTTACACTAAAAATTACACTATTGTTTTCTTTGTTGGTTTGATTGGTGATTACCTCACTATGCTGTTGTGTCCTCTCGTTCTTGTATTCTTCTCCTAGTAATGCTTTCTGTAGTAGTTTTATTTCACTTATAGGAGCTGGAGTTGAGGGTGCGATGTTGTTAGTTCTTAGTTCTAGTTCCTCTGAGTTTTGTTTCAAGTCCTCTACAGTATACGATCTATCTTCTATGTACAGTTTATTTCCCTTAATGTAGGATTTGTTGATGGGATTCTCTCTTGCCTTTTTTAAATGGCTTCTCAAAATTTTGTTTTCTTCTCGTTGTATTATAGTAAGGTCTCAGTGATATTGACACACCAGTGTTTTTAATTTTCTACACTGTTTAAAAACTTCCACTTTTTTAATTTAGATATAAATTCTACTTTAACTACACTCTTTGACGTGATAAATATATGTATATAGTTAATCATAAATGACAAATGACATAAATGAATTTTACTACTTATCAGTCATTATTATTATAGCATATCATGTGTATAATACATAAAATTTATCTTACAATTCTAGTTATACAAACAAACAAATAAAACTTCTAGTACTTATAAATACCTGACTGAGATCCTGATCTCAAATGTCTTGTTGTTATCTGATCAGGAATTTTTTGAATAGTATTAGATTTGTTCATAGGTGTTACACTAAAAATTACACTATTGTTTTCTTTGTTGGTTTTATTGGTGATTGCCTCACTATGCTGTTGTGTCCACTCGTTCTTGTATTCTTCTCCTAGTAATGCTTTCTGTAGTAGTTTTATTTCACTTATAGGAGCTGGAGTTGAGGGTGCGATGTTGTTAGTTCTTAGTTCTAGTTCCCCTGAATTTTGTTTCAAGTCCTCTACAGTATACGATCTATCTTCTATGTACAGTTTATTTCCCTTAATGTAGGATTTGTTGATGGGATTCTCTCTTGCCTTTTTTAAATGGCTTCTCAAAATTTTGTTTTCTTCTCGTTGTATTATAGTAAGGTCTTGTGATATTGACACACCAGTGTTTTTTAATTTTCTACACTGTTTAAAAACTTCCACTTTTTTAAATTAGATATAAATTCTACTTTAACTACACTCTTTGACGTGATAAATATATGTATATAGTTAATCATAAATGACAAATGACATAAATGAATTTTACTACTTATCAGTCATTATTATTATAGCATATCATGTGTATAATACATAAAATTTATCTTACAATTCTAGTTATACAAACAAACAAATAAAACTTCTAGTACTTATAAATACCTGACTGAGATCCTGATCTCAAATGTCTTGCTGTTATCTGATCAGGAATTTTTTTAATAGTCTTAGATTTGTTCATAGGTGTTACACTAAAAATTACACTATTGTTTTCTTTGTTGGTTTTATTGGTGATTGCCTCACTATGCTGTTGTGTCCACTCGTTCTTGTATTCTTCTCCTAGTAATTCTTTCTGTAGTAGTTTTATTTCACTTATAGGAGCTGGAGTTGAGGGTGCGATGTTGTTAGTTCTTAGTTCTAGTTCCCCTGAATTTTGTTTCAAGTCCTCTACAGTATACGATCTATCTTCTATGTACAGTTTATTTCCCTTAATGTAGGATTTGTTGATGGGATTCTCTCTTGCCTTTTTTAAATGGCTTCTCAAAATTTTGTTTTCTTCTCGTTGTATTATAGTAAGGTCTTGTGATATTGACACACCAGTGTTTTTTAATTTTCTACACTGTTTAAAAACTTCCACTTTTTTAAATTAGATATAAATTCTACTTTAACTACACTCTTTGACGTGATAAATATATGTATATAGTTAATCATAAATGACAAATGACATAAATGAATTTTACTACTTATCAGTCATTATTATTATAGCATATCATGTGTATAATACATAAATTTTATTTTACCATTCTAGTTATACAAACAAACAAATAAAACTTCTAGTACTTATAAATACCTGACTGAGATCCTGATCTCAAATGTCTTGCTGTTATCTGATCAGGAATTTTTTGAATAGTCTTAGATTTGTTCATAGGTGTTACACTAAAAATTACACTATTGTTTTCTTTGCTGGTTTCATTGGTGATTGCCTCACTATGCTGTTGTGTCCTCTCGTTCTTGTATTCTTCTCCTAGTAATTCTTTCTGTAGTAGTTTTATTTCACTTATAGGAGCTGGAGTTGAGGGTGCGATGTTGTTAGTTCTTAGTTCTAGTTCCCCTGAATTTTGTTTCAAGTCCTCTACAGTATACGATCTATCTTCTATGTACAGTTTATTTCCCTTAATCTAGGATTTGTTGATGGGATTCTCTCTTGCCTTTTTTAAATGGCTTCTCAAAATTTTGTTTTCTTCTCGTTGTATTATAGTAAGGTCTTGTGATATTGACACACCAGTGTTTTTTAATTTTCTACTTTGTTTAAAAACTTCCACTTTTTTTTAAATTAGATATAAATTCTACTTTAACTACACTCTTTGATTAATTTAAGTTATAATAATTGTTAAGGTCCGCGACTTGTAGATCTATATCTAGGAGCTCACCAAGTTTTTGGCAAGTTCCTGCTGGTGTGTTTTTGTCACTGCTTTCCAATCCAAAAACCAATATATTATTCTTCCTCGTAATACGATCAAGCATCTCTATTCCGTTCTGCAGGCTTGTATTTTCCTTTTCTAAATTCTTGACTCTGTTATTTGCAGTTTCAATCTGCAACAATATTCTCACTTCTAGGGCTTCTATAGTAAACTTTATTTCGATTCTGCTTTGCACAATTTCTTCCTTTATAACTTTTAATGCTTGCTGTATTTCATATGCCATTATAAAATAATTAATGCAATATGTATAATTTATACTTGTAAATTAAATTTTTAAAAATCGATCACTGCGTGCGACCTACTTTTTAGACTTATGACTCAACACACATCTGCACTGTACGACGATACTTAAGCCCCATACTCACACTTCGCTACTTCACTTCGTTCCTTCCTCGCGTCCCTTCGTCCAAAAATCATATATTTACTATGGGAAAATGTCGATTTTATGCGACTGTGTGTTCCTTCCTCCTTCGTCAAAACGCTACTTCGTCCGTTTACTTCCTCGAAACGCTCCTTCCACGTACTGTCGGTTTTTGGAGGAAGTAGCAAAGGAATTATCACGAACACAAAATAATATTAAAATATATAAAATATATAAATCGATCTTGGATTTCATTCGTAGTTGATTTCTTGATTTGGCAGTACGTCTGTACAGGGTGTCCCATTTTCGTGTGTTTTGCAGGGTTTCTCGTTTATGAGTCGAAATACAAAGATGCGATTTTCACATTGCGCTATTACTTTTTTATGAAACTAAAGATGCTACATACAGATATGTCCTAGCTCTCTTACTTCCTAAAATACAGGGCGATTCTGAAATTATTGCATTTTTCGAACCCCCTTTTTTTATCATAACTTATCGAAAAGGTGAAAACGGTCTCCCGTACAGTTTTTCACGTAGAATGCAGTGACGTAACTATTTCTTCGTTGGAATCTGTCTTTTTTTAAATTGACTAAAACTTATATGTTTTTTTAAATACAATATTTTGTATATTATTTTATTTTTCTTGTTACGAGCTTTCTAAAATACTTATTTTCATAAACGGGGGAAAATTCATTATTTAACTTTATTACATAGTCGGCCGGTTTAAATTAGGTAATCAAAACAATCAACTAATTTATTCGTCGTAAAATGTTGGTTATTGGCATGTTATTTAAAAGCAGCACAAGTTCAGTTTCCGTGTAGTTTATCAAAATATCACGATGCAAAGAAAAATTATCTGGTAAAATTAAGTTAAATAAAATAAGAGCTATTTAGCAGTTTAGCAGTACCTAAATAAATAAATATAGATGATATTATAATTTTCGAAAGCTCATAACAAGGCAAATAAAATAAAAAATAATATATAGAGTGTCCTGTTTAAAAAAAAGAACATAAGTTTGAGTCATTTTTCGAAATAGACAGCTCCCAACGAAGAACCACTTTCGTCACTGCCATTCTACCTGAAAAACGAGACACAGGCGGTGGGTAAGTACCTACTCAATGGGTAGAACAAAACAAAAAATCAGGGTATCCGGTATATACCTGTACATTTAGATGAACAGTCTAATTTTATAAAAGGTATTTCCAACGACCGCGTAGTAAATACCCGATATAATACCAGTAATATCAGGAATACGAGTATATCTACAATATTTCTTATATATATTGTAGATATTAGTATTGAAAATACTTCTGGCCGCGTTTATATGGGACCCATCTTTGAAAAAACGACATGCTAGAAGCAACATGGGTTCATTAACCTGCCTGTCAACACGTACTTCAGTTGATAGAGCCGGCGATGATGAGCGAATAGGGCAGGGTCGAGTCTGGACCGGCGGATAAAGAAAGCGATATTATTTTAAAAGAAAATATGTCAAGACATGGGTTGTTAGGTACAGTTTGGCTATTTTAATCGAACTATTTCCCTATGACAAACAAGGAGCAAATTATACGAGAAAGAGCAGAATCACATAAATAATAAATTTAGACTAATTACCATATTTTTTTATATGATTATTATTTTTCTAATTAACAACTTAGGACAAAGAAAAAGCTTGCATGGTTTCCACCGCCAACAGGCGTTAAAACAAATGAATCCAAAGCGTTGTCAAATATTTATTGGGATAAATTGATACGTTTTTGAATATTGTTGTAAATAATAATTATTATCATTTAATTAGTGCTAACTTATCAAAATTCACAACACGGCGAAATTTCAACAAAATCGGCCAACGGATCTTTGAGATATTAATAAAGAAATGTCTATTAGGACCTGACACCCTGTATCTTTAAAATTACGCATTTCCGGACACATGTTTATATTAACTTTTTACCTTAAAAACACAAAAAATCACCTTCTGAAGTTGGCCAGATACTTAATTAACAGCTGTATTTAAAAATGGCTAGCTACGGATGTTGTAAGTAAAGCTATGTTTATTTTAATAGAAAAGAAATACATTTCATAAAAAATAAACAAACCCATAATTCAATTACTATACACTAATTGATTAATTTTAAATGTATCTAAATAGGCCCTTTAATAATTGAAAAATGGACATGAGCACTTCATAGAGCATACCAAATATGTAAAAAAAATCCAATAAAAAAACCACAAATGGCACATTAAAATCTGCATTATCTGAAATCAAACTATAGGTACCTAAACGGGCAATCAGCCAGACAACAGTCACAAGACGCCGACATCGATAACGCGATGAGCAGTTTTTAATAATTATTCCGAGTTAGTACTTCAAGTAGCATTCCTTCAAATAAATTTTAATTTAAGTATTGTTAATACATATAGTCATATTAATGATTATAGCCTGTATGATTTCTAAAATAAAAAATCCAGCGTGTTTTTATCAGAATAATTATTAAATGGTGTATATAATAGTTAATATTTATTAACTTCGTAAGTGTTATTTTTTAATATAATTATGGATTTAATAATTAAATAACTATCTTAAGTTTAAATTGTGGTAAACTTGTTATGAGTTTCAATCATTTATATTTATATTGCACGTTCACTCTTCGTTGTGTCACACACAATCTGAATTTCGTATATGATGCAGAACTGATAAATTAGACCAAATATATTAAAAGAAATATTTTTGTTAACTTTGCAAATACTTAAGGTATGCAATAATTTTAAAAAAATTTGACGTGAGATTAACTTCATAAATCTTGAAAGTCTTGGATGATAAATATTTGAATTATTATGGATCTGTTTTGTTTAAGAAGCTAACAAATAATTTCAAAAACTCATCTATCAAAATATAATGGTAGAAAATGTTTAAAAGCATGTATAGGTATAATATTCCATATTAATTGGACATACTGAATGTAAACTAGGAATACATAGTTGCTGCAGTCGATAATATATTTTGCTGCTTATTTTCCTCATAACAAAAAACCGTCAATACCGCTACTTACATTATGGGCACCTTTTTATACTTAAATCTCTTTAATGATGTTTAAAAATACATATGTAGGTACATACTATAAGTAGTAGTTGTCACGGTTTTTTTATTAGGTATGATAAAAACCGCAAACTAAATTATCGTTAGAATAACTATATTTTAATTTATTTTTATCTACAGTAACTATGCACGGCATAAAGGTTCAAAATATACCTATACTGTGAGGCACCTCAATTCGAGTATAAATTAACACTTACATTCCAAGTATCTTCTTGGTCTACCGGCACCCCGTTCATCTTTATTCCATCATTTCTATAAAAAATAGTATGATTTATAACTTTTAATTTTAATTGAGGAAATTGGTGAAATTTTGTTGTGCGCGAATTTAAATTTATGGGCCCTCCATAAATTTATACCGTAAGTTCGAATATTAGTTAAACCTAGGAATACCCAGGTAATAGCCGGAAATATGCAAAAAAAGGGGTGAGTTTAGGTTAGATTAGAATTAGGTTTTAGTTGGTTTTGAATTAATAAAAATATAGACCTAATCTAAACTTAACCGAAACTAACCTACTTTTGGTATATTTCGGCTCCTAAATAGAGCAACTCTACGTTTAAGCAAAATTCGAACTTTTACAAGTAACATAATACTCACTCTGATTGGTTTAATCTGGCTCCATAATAAAACTGTGGGTTCGAAGTGCTATTGCAAATTAATGCAATTAATTCTATGTATACACTTTCATAAAAAGCCATCACGATAAAAATTAAATATCAAAATTATTTAACGTTGCGAACGGTTCACTTGTTCACTATACTGGAATATTATTTGCGAATGGCGATCAGCGATACGATGGTGCGTCCAAACCTGGGGAGATGAGAGCGAGACATTTCAAATTCGCTGTGTGGACGAGTCTCGCGAGAGAGTCGCGAGTCAACCTACGGAGCCTCGTTGCTATCCGTCCCCTGTCGGTTTTCCAACGGCCGAGATCAAAGAAAGCTCGAAAGTCTGGACGTGTTTTTTGGTAAGGCCCGCCCGACTGCGAGATATTGGCTCTGATTTATAAATTTCGAGCATTTAAAATTAAGTAATCTTAAATTTTTAAATCGTACACCGTATGTATTATCATTTTTTCTGATAGAATTTACAAATTTTATGTCACTGATAAGTTTTACCCTACCGAAATCAACATTTCTTTAAACAAATTGAATTATACAACATCTATTAATTTTAGATATATAATATCAAAAAATGGCAAGAAAAAGTTACCGAATTGTACGTATGTATAATAAATAAAAAATAGGGTATTCCCATTAGAAAATATGTTATATCCACCAACACTTTTTGAATTACCCTGTATACTCTATAGTAATGTTAAAATGTGCTTCTTAACCTTACCAATAACTTTTTTTATTTAACATTTTGTTCTAAAAACGTTAAAAAACGTATTATGTAAAAAACGTCGTGTAAGGGATAAAGAAGAAAACAGCCAAAAGGGGGAAAACCGACGATGAATACCATGTTAAAGACCGAATATCATATTAAAGATACAAAAATTTATTACTGTATGCGTTATTATTTGGCCATCGTTTGTTATATTCAATTGCAATTTAATCTGTGTTTGGCTTTCTTTCACTATGATCCCACTCGGCTTGTCTCGTGGCAGGTTGGCGTAAAAATGGATAGAAAATGTCTCGCTCTCGTCTCGCTCTTGTCTTTCTCTTGTCTTGCTCTCGTCTCGCGCTCGGCTCGTCAGGTCTGGATGCACCATAGACTGCCGGAGTGGTGACGTTACGAATGTCAAATTGCTTTCCAAACAAGGTTTAGTTCTTTATATTTCTATTGAGCTCTTCCAAATGACGTCACAAATTAATATAAAATGTAAAAAAACAGGTGATAACCGCCGACTTGTATCTGGTATTTTCAATACGCCTATGATAGTTGCGCATGTTGCAAAATCTGTGAATTTTATATTATATTGGTATATTTCTATTCCCAGTTTTATACCCGGTATTTACTATGCGGTCGTCGGAAACTCCTTTTATTAAAATTAGGATGTTCATCTAAATCTACAGGTATATACATATATACCCAGATTTTATTTATCTACAAATTGGGTACTTACCCACCGCCCATCACTGACCCTTTTCACCTTTTCGATAAGTTATAAGATAATCGAGATACAAAGGTTATCGAAAAATGCAAACATTTCTACTAATTATAAAGTAAAAGAAAGAAATAAGAAATAACTTTGAACTAAGAAGGCTAGGATAAATACATATTTATCCTAGCTATAAAAATAATTCACACACATTAGTCTAAAAAATGGAAGAAAAAAACTATACTGTCTATTTGTGAAAAAATGCATGTCCATATTTATGTAATCGTAGCGACAAAAATAAAAAAATAGAAATAATGTGTATGATGCCTTTACAAAAATATCTGAAAAAATGGGGATTGACATTATTAACGTTTAATTAGTATGTCATATTTCATGGTTTCGATATAAATTACATAATAAACTTTACTCTATTGTTGACTCGCCTTGTACATTCATACTGATATACCTTGTACATGATAGTGAAATATTCGGATTTATTAAAAAAAATATATTATTAAAATTAAATTTTTATTTTTGACACGACAAAGAATTGCAGTTTTATAAAATAAAAATTATGCGCCTTTCGGATTTTTTAAAAATTTTAGAGGTTACTAGATATTTCGTAATAAACATGTAGCTGCTATATTAAAAATATTTTGTGGTGTATTGTTGCATAATCGACTAATTTCCAAGCATCGAATGGACGAAGGAAGGAAGCGAAGTAACGAAATAACGCGAGGAAGCGAAGTAACGAAATAACGCGAGAAGTAACGCGAGGAAGGGACGCGAGGAAAGAACGAAGTGTGAGTATGGGGCTTTAATAGACTCTGCTAAATGTTTAATATGTTTAAAAGCTTTGGTTTCTAATATATTTAAATATGCATGCTATAATAGAAAAGTTTTTCAACACCCTGTACATCACTTTTCAGAATTAATTCTGGTGCTGGCTTTAAAGCCAGGGAAATAAACTTTATTAAAAAATTTTACTGCTTCCTTAAATGTATACAGGGGTATCAAAAATTGCTGGTCTATTTTTATTGGTCTAAGAAAGAGTTTTTTTTTGGGCTTCAGGTGACAGAAACTGAGGGGCTTGTGATCACATCTAACAATTTCATGTTCTAGAAAAACCGTAGCATTTCCAAAGCAAATTTTATAGAGCAATATTTGTTCTATGAACATATTCAAAACGTTCTTAGAGTACTTATGTCATGGAAATGGGCACCGACTTATAGACGTTTTTAGGTCTTAAGCTGTTTGCTAAGGGCTGCAAGATACACTTAATTGAATAAACGTTCGCACATATATTAAATGATCTTTATATCACAGTTACAAAGCAATCTGACAAATATAGAGATTATACAACTCTTATGCCATAGCAGCTCATATTGTTTTATTGTATAATTTTATTATTGCATGGTGTTCTATTTAGAAAACTTTAAAATCTTTTAAATGTAGTTATTAAATACAAGATGTACCCCGTCACAACCATTGCACATGTCAGAAATCACATGGATACCGCAACATAATCAATCTGCATAAAGGTTGTCGCCCACTAGACCGCGGCGCGACGCGGCGCGGCGCCATGTAAAAATTTCTTTTGTCTGCTTGCCATGTATTTAAATGGACCAACGCACATTAGAACGCGCAACGCCGAAGCGCGCCGCGGGATTTCCGTCAAGAAGTCGGAAGACTTCTCTAGCAACTTTTTTCCGTCTCCCGCGTTTCGGTGCGTTGCAGTGTGCGTACTCACAACGGAAATAATTTTGCATTCGAGTCTTTTCAGTTGGCTTTTTGACTACGAACTAGTGATACCATTGATACTAGTGTATCAATGGTAGAATTGTATTTTTAAAGGTAAATTAGGTCATTATTTAAATCGATTTTCATAAAGGAATATGATATTTTTTTTGTCTTCCCTCACTAGAGACAGATGGACGAAATGCCTTTCTATCAAAGATTTAATATAATTCAGGGGTGTAGAGGCAAAACCGACAATCTACACTTTTTAACAAAAGTGACAATCTCCAATTTTTAAATTCTAATTACCTAAATATATAAAAAAGATCAGGGTTTTTTTCACCACATAACTAACATACACATCAGAATAAATAAGAATTATCAAAAGTATGATGAGTAGAGATACCCGGTGTTTTGCTTCTAAAACCCTCAATTGAGGAGTGCGTAAAATGTTTCCTTTATATTTTGTAATACTGAAAAAAATGCTCTTGTCTTTTATTAAATCTGGAAAAAGATGGTAAAATTCTCCAAACTTCTTTCTTTTTTTGTTAATCGTATGAGTCCAAATTTTTCCTTTTCTTCTTCACCCCCTCTTCCTCTGTTAGAAGAGCACAAAAAATACGCTTTCGTCCGTACTTGAACTCATTGCTTTAAAAACTAAACTACAGTAAGTAAAAAATTCACAGATTTTGCAACATGCGCAACCATCATAGGCGTATTGAAAATACCAGACACAAGTCGGCGGTTGTCGGCAATCACCTGTTTTTTTTTACATTTTATATTAATTTGTGACGTCATTTGGAAGAGCTCAATAGAAATATAAAAGAACTAAACCTTGTTTGAAAAGCAATTTCACATTCGTGACGTCAGCACACCGGCAGACTATGCTGCGTCCAGACCTGACGAGCCGAGCGCGAGACGAGAGCAAGACAAGAGCGAGACGAGAGCGAGACATTTTCTATCCATTTTTTACGCAAACCTGCCACGAAACAAGCCGAGTGGGATCAGAGTGAAAGGAAGCCAAACACATATTAAATTGCAATTCAATATAACAAACGATGGCCAAATAATAACGCATACAGTAATAAATTTTTGTATCTTTAATATGGTATTCGGTCTTTAACATGGTATTCATCGTCGGTTTTCCCTTTTGGCTGTTTTCCCTTTATCCCTTACACGACGTTTTTTTACATAATACGTTTTTTAATGTTTTTAGAACAAAATGTTAAATAGAAAAGTTATTGGTAAGGTTAAGAAGCACATTTTAACATTACTATAGAGTATACAGGGTACTTCAAAAAAGTGTTACGGATATAACATATTTTCTAATGGGAATACACTATTTTTTATTTTATTACTGGGTTATACATACGTACAATTCGGTAACTTTTCTTGCATTTTTTGATATTATATATCTAAAATTAATAGATGTTGTAATAATTCTATTTGTTTAAAGAAATGTTGGATTTCGGTAGGGTAAAAATTATCAGTGACGCAAAATTTGTAAATTCTATCAGAAAAAATGATAATACATACAGTGTACGATTTAAAAATTTGAGATTACTTAATTTTAAACAGTCGAAATTTATAAATCAGACCTAATATCTCGCAGTAGGGCGAGCCTACCAAAAACACGTCCAGACTTTCGAGCTTTCTTTGATCGGCCGTTGAAAAATCGACAGGGGACGGATAGCAACGAGGCTCTGTAGGTTGATTCGCGAGGCTTTCGCGAGACTCGTCCACACAGCGAATTTGGAATGTCTCGCGCTCGTCTCCATAGGTCTGGACGCACCATCGTATCGCTGATCACCATTCGCAAATATATTCCAGATACGTATAGTGAACAAGTTCGCAACGTTAAATAATTTTGATATTTAATTTTTATCGTGATGGCTTTTTATGAAAATGTATACATAGAATTAATTGCATTAATTTGCAATAGCACCTCGAACCCACAGTTTTGTTATGGAGCCAGATTAAACCAATCAGAATGAGTATTATGTTACCGTAAAAGCCCGAATATTGGTTAAACGTAGAGTTGCCCACGTAGGAGCCCGAAATATACCAAAAAGTGGGTCAGTTTCGGTTAAGTTTAGATTAGGTCTATATTTTTATTAATTCAAAACCAACTAACCTAAACTCACAGGGGTGAGTTTAGGTTAGTTGGTTAGAATACCCAGGTAATAGCCGGAAATATACAAAAGAAGGGTCTTTTGTATATTTCCGGCTATTACCTGGGTATTCCTAGGTTTAACTAATATTCGAACTTACGGTGTCAATTTATTGAGGGCCCATAAATTTAAATTCGCCGTACATCAAAATTTCACCAATTTTCTCAATAAAAATTAAAAGTTATAAATCATTCTATTTTTATAGAAATGATGGAATAAGGGTGAACGGGGTGCCGGTAGACCAAGAAGATACTTGGAATGTAAGTGTTAATTTACACTCGAATTGAGTTGCCTCGCAGTATAGACATATTTTGAACCCTTACTGTGCATAGTTACTGTAGATAAAAATAAATTAAAATATAGTTGGCTCCAAAGATAATTTAGTTTGCAGCTTCCTTTCATCATACCTAATAAAAAAACCGTGACAACCACTACTTATAGTACGTACCTACATATGTATTTTTAAAAATCATTATGAGATTTAAGTATAAAAAGGTGCCCATAATGTGAGTAGCAGTATTGACGGGTTTTTGTTATGAGTAAAATAAGCAGCAAAATATATTATCGATTGCAGCAACTATGTATACCTAGTTTACATTCAGTATGTCCAATTAACATTTTCTACCATTATATTTTGATAGTTGAGTTTTTGAAATTATTTATTAGCTTCTTAAACAAAACAGACCCATAATAATTAAAATCTTTATCATCCAAGGCTTTCAAGAATATGAAGTAATCTCACGTCATTTTTTTTTAAATTATTGCATGCCTTAAGTATTTGCAAAGTTAACAAAAATATTTCTTTGCATACCTTGCAATTAATATATTTGGTCTAATTTATCAGTTCTGCATCATATCCGAAATTCAGATTGTGTGTGACACAACAAAGAGTCAACGTGCAACGTGAAAGACAAGAAAAATGGCAAATAAAAAAAATGTAAAGTTTTAATTACTAATTACACAGTCCTTCCCTTGAGTTCTTCTGCCTAAAATCTATATTGCCTCCCTAAGATTTTAAATATAAATGATTGAAACTCATAACAAGTTTACCACAATTTAACCTTAAGATAATTATTTAATTATTAAATCCATAATTTTACCGTATGATCGAAAAAAAAGGCGTCCAGTTGGCTTGGAAATGACGATCGATGACATTTCCCATATAATTTCACATATAAAATGACAGCGATCGTCATTTCATAGCCATCGCTGACGCCGTTTTTATTCGATCATACGGTATTAAAATCTAACACTTACGAAGTTAATAAATATTAACTATTTCTATTTAATCATTTAATAATTATTCTGATAAAAACACGCTTGATTTTTTATTTTAGAAATCATACAGGCTATAGTCATTAATATGACTATATTAACAATACTTAAATTAAAATTTATTTGAAGGAATGCTACTTGAAGTATTAACTCGGAATAATTATTAAAAACTGCTCATCGCGTTATCGATGTCGGCGTCTTGTCACTGTTGTCTGGCTGATTAGCCGGTACCTTTAATTTGATTTCAGATAATGCAGATTTTAATGTGCCATTTGTGGATTTTTTATTAGAATTTTTTTTACATATTTGGTATACTCTATGAAGTGCTCACGTCCATTTTTCAATTATTAAAGTGCCTATTTAGATACATTTAAAGTTAATTAATTAGTGTATAGTAATTGAGTTATGGGTTTGTTTATTTTTTATGAAATGTATTTTTTTCTATTAAAATAAACATAGCTTTACTTACAAAATCACTAGCTAGTCATTTTTAAATACAGGGTGTTAATTAAGTAGTATCTGGCCAATTTCAGGAGGTGATTCTTTGAGTGTTTTTTAATGTAAAAAGTTAATTTAAACATGTGTCCGAAATGCATAATTTTAAAGATACAGGGTGTCAAGATGTTTCCTAATAGACATTTTTTTATTAATATCTCAAAGATCCGTTGGCTGATTTTATTGAAATTTCGCCGTGTTGTGAACTTTGATAAGTTAGCACTAATTAAATGATAATAATTATTATTTACAACAATATTCAAACGGTAAAAACTTATCAACTTATCCCAATAAATATTTGACAACGCCTTGGATTCATTTGTTTTAACGCCTGTTGGCGGTGGAAACCATGCAAGCTTTTTCTTTGTCCTAAGTTGTTAATTAAAAAAATAATAATCATATAAAAAAATATGGTAATTAGTCTAAATATATTATTTATGTGATTCTGCTCTATCTCGTATAATTTGCCCCTTACGGAAATAGTTAGATTAAAATAGCCAAACTGTACCTAACAACCCATACCTTGACATATTTTCTTTTAAAATAATATCGCTTTCTTTATCCGCCGGTCCAGATTTGAACGGCCTTGCCCTGTTCGCTCATCAATGCAGGGTCTATCGACATAAGTACGTGTTGACAGGCAGGTTATTGAACCCATGTTGCTTCTAGCATGTCGTTTTTTCAAAGATGGGTCCCATATAAACGCGGCTAGAAGTATTTTCAATACTAAAACACTTCGACTATAACTAAATAGCGTTTCCGCGTTTCAAAAGCGCGCTTTAATGGGCGCAGTCCCTTCGCAGCCGGAAAAAATTCTCTTCCCAGCGCCGCGCCACGCCGCGGTCTAGTGGGCGACAACCTTAAGAGTTTTAACGTCATTGCGAATTATATTGTTAGAGTCAAGAGAGCAGTAAATTTTAATGCGGAGAAAGCTTTATTGTGAAATATATGGTATATACAGGGTCCGGCAATACTATGTCGGGCGTCTGTAGCTCCTAGAATAAAAAACTTGGGAATTTTGTTAAAGTGCAAACCTAAAGTATGTACTAGGATATATTTCAGGAAAATATTTTAACTTCTAAAGAGTGGCTCAAAAAAGTATGAGTGGATTGGGATGAGTCTTTTAAATAGAACATCCTCTATATTATTGCATTTTTGGTTTCCTTTCAGATCGCTTTACATAATTTTAAGATATGAGTAAATATATTTAGATAGTTTCAGAGATATTAAAAAATAAATAAAAATATATATTTTTCAGCTTTTCTGAAAAAAATTATCAAAATACAAGAACCTGTCCCGAAATCAAAACTATATTAGGTATTTACTTTAGATGGTTTATGCTATAGATGGCTTTGCTATAAATATTGTAATCTTAAATCATACAGGATGTTCAAAATTCTACGCCAAACTTTCTAAAATATAAAATAATTTTTCTTAATTTTTTTAAATCGAACACTCTGTATATTATTTTTTCAATAGATAGAGAGTTACAAAATGAATATTTTTTATATTTAAAGTATTTCAAAATTTTTAACGGTTTCGCAGATATTCGCTGTTTTCATTTTGTTCGCCCATATTTCATATGGCATTTTCCACAGTAAATTTTTATCAAAGCATCTCTCGTATTTTACCGTTGAAAGTAGCGATGGGAACTATCGAATGAATTAAACTATCGAATGGTTTTATTCGAGTAAAATCGTTCATTCATTTGTATACTAAAGCATATGTGACAACCTCGCCGTGCGACTAAATGGTTATCGTTGAGCCACGAGCCACGACTATCGAATGCTTTTGATAAATGAAATTTAGTATTCGTTTGATTTTTGTGTGCGTCAGTGCATTATTAGTTCTTCCAAATTTTTATAATTTCACCTTATAAATACTGTGCTATAAAATATTTAAAATACTAAAATAGTAGTTTTTTTTAATTGACGATTGTGTGCGTGTGCAGGTGTCAAAATTTTTCCGAAAATTTGTGTGATTTTCCGTAGCCCGATCTTTCAATTACTTTATTTTATATGGTATACCTATATGGTCTATTTTTTAATGGGAAATTTTGAGAAGTAGCAATTTTTAAGAGAGATGAGATGAACTTAGAATTAATTTTAAAAATACATATTTGTATTTTAGATGTTTTAATAATTTGAATTAATTGAACTTAATAATCATATTTAAGTAATGTGGTTAAGTAAATGGTTATCGAACTCAAACTATGGGGTGAGAAAATTAAATTTTTGCTACTACGTAAAATAATGTCTATATTAAATTATTTTAAATTTTATTGTTAATAGGTATAACAAATTATTACTGTTATTATTATTTTATTAAACCAGTCTTTGCTTAAAACATTAAAATCATTTTCTTACATCCAAAATAACAAGTATTATTGCAGTGTAACAACAGAATATTAATAAAAAAAAATGCAAAATATATATAGACATACTATCCCTAACTAACTAAAGCCAAACAATAATATTCTTTGCTAATATCAACTAATACCAATATATGGCAACAGCGCCCTTCATAATATATTTTCTGTGTAAATACTAGCACCTCAATAAAAAAAATAATGTGTCCTTATCTTTATATGACTCCGCAAAAAATCAAAGATGCCGGCTTCTTTCATAGCAATGCCACCGACCGCGGTCGGGTTTCTCGGAAAGAAACCTACGTCGCCGGGCGACAACTAAAATCCAGTTAATATTTTATTATAATCGATCCTCACGAATAAATGAATTTCATAAATGAATGAGTTTTATAAATGAATGGTTTTTGCTGCCGAATTACTAGAATACAATATTTCAAGGCAGAATACGCATCTATTCGATAATTTTTATTCGAATAGTTTTCAACGAATGTTTCTTTACTAGCTATGGAATTATTCGAATGAATTGCAACTATCGAATGTTTCGATAGTATTCATTCGATAGTTCCCACTACTAGTTGAAGGAGCTATATGAAATAATACTGCGTGTATTAACGTGCGAAACCATTAAAAATTTTGAAATACTTTAAACACAAAATAAACATTTTTTGTGTTCAACTTCTCCATTTAATAAAAAAAAATATTACCGGGTGCGTCTCAAAAGTGGCCCTATAACTTTTTTATTTTTTCGGATAAAACAACGAGATTTGGTATGTGACATAAATTGGGATTGACTGTTTTCGGTCACTTCCGGTTTCACCGGAAATGACTGCAACTTTCGATTTTTAAATGGCACCCTCGGTATTTTTTTACTTTATTCGATAGAAAATGACACTCTGAATCAAATGACATATCATATGTCAATTTTTGACATAGTCACTCAAAAACAAATTGTATTTTAAATTTCAATCTAGAATACCATGGCTGTGTTAAAAACACTAATTTTTAATCAAGGAGCCTTGGAAAAATTGATTTGATCGTCTAAATGTTTTAGTGTCTTGTCCTGGCCGGTTAAAAGATGCCCAAATCGTATTTTTAATCATATCTCAATTTTTTCAAATGGAACGAGAGTGACTCATTAGCATATTTGATTTTTTTACGAATAATTTGATACCACACACTTGGTATTTTGTTTCAAATAAACCATATGCGAAAATGTCAAAAGTTGACATATGATATGTCATTGGATTCAGAGTGTCATTTTCTATCTATCGAAAGTAAAAAAAATACCTAGGGTGCCATTTCCGGTGAAACCGGAAGTGACCGAAAACAATTGAATACGCCAATCAATCTCAATTTATGTCATATACTAACATACCAAATCTCGTTGTTTTATCTGAAAAAATAGAAAAGTTATAGGGGTGAGCCACTTTTGAGACGCACCCGGTATACAAGGGTATTTAAAAAAAAACAAAGAAAAATTATTTTGTATTTTAGAAAGTTTGGCGGAGATAGATTGTAATATAATATTACGAATATCCACATAACCGTTAAAAGGTTTGAAATACTTTAAATACAAAAAAATGTTCATTTTTTAATTCTCTATCTAACAAAGTAATAATATACAGGGTGTTCCCTTAAAAAAAAACAAGAAAAAAACTGTTTTATATTTTAGAAAGTTTGGCATAGAATTTTGGAAACCCTGTTAAGCCACACAGGGTTTCCAGATTACGATATTTATCCAGATTACGATATTTATAGCAAAGTATGTACAGACCAACTATATTAAATACCTATTATAGTTTTGATTTCAGGATATTTCTTGATATTATTTTAATATTATTAAATTAATGTTAATTTTTAATATTTTTTTAAAAAAAGACTGAAAAAATTGTATATTGCTTTATGAGTAGTAAAAAATGACGAGCGTTAGCGAGTCCGACATACAGCCGATACTAGTAATGTTAGTGTTATTTGCGGAAATACTATGGCGTAATAAGGTTTTGTATTTTTTTTTCCTTTCGTCTGAAACGCTCCACTTTTTTTATTTAAAAAAAATTATTTTCAACAAAACTTCGACGCCCTCAAAATAAATTATAAAAATTATTAAAACATGGAGTCAATTAAAGATGGTAGTTCTATACAAATTCTTTATGGAACAAAAAAGCTGTAATAATATAAATATACTTAATTACTTTATACTATTTTATAACAACTGTATTATTATTCACTATAACTGTTTTAAAACTGTTTTTTTTAAGTTCATTAGTAGCTTCATTTGTAATTCATATTTGTAATTCATGGTCGGCTGTAGAATGGTTTTTAGAACTTAGGAACTAACTACACAATAGTTTTATAAACAAATTATAAGCGATATTACGGAACAATTTTATTAGTGTTTTACAGGAGATAAGGAGTATAATCCTATAAGGCATTACTTTGCATGTGCTTTACAGTAATTGGATTCTATAAGCACGGTTAGTGTAAAATTATGTTACTTAACATTTATAAGGCAACATTGGCGCTTATCTTATAAATGCCCTATAATTAAGCTTTAAGACGTTCTTACAAGTAACTTATAAAACAATTAGGCGTTTAAAAGTAAAACATCTCATGAAGCACATTAATGTAATAAATCAGTGTTTTGACATAACTATAAAACATTAATATTAAAGTGCTATTACTTTAAATTTATAGAACTACTTAGTTAGCTGGGATGGATCCATCCGTATTTAATTGATTCGATTTTTCTTTGAAGATATTTTATTGCTTTGGGCTTAGAGCTATGGAGTACTTTTTACGTCAGAATCAGAATCGAAACTATGGGAATTTAATGAATCCATACTACGGCTGAACGCGATAGAGGGCTAGGGGACTCTTCAAATTGTTCATTGGGAGACTCCATATTAGGGGATCCTGGATTGTGTCCAGGGACTAGGGATTTTTAGTG
The DNA here is from genome assembly GCF_002938485.1 of Sitophilus oryzae. Classification (NCBI taxonomy): domain Eukaryota; kingdom Metazoa; phylum Arthropoda; class Insecta; order Coleoptera; family Curculionidae; genus Sitophilus; species Sitophilus oryzae. The sequence goes on along the minus strand of NW_022147569.1, from coordinate 2,345,776 downwards.
ACTATTGTTAGGGAAAGATTTTATTTTTATCAGATGATTAAATAAGTTAAAATAATAATAGTGAAAACATCGTACTTACTTGTAGTACTTAGTAGTTGGATACTAACTGGAACGCACACACGCCGGTATTAATGGTAACACTTCACTAGACACTGAAGATGCTGCTTCGTCGACTGTGTAGGCTTAATGAGAAATCGACCTTTAAATACCTTAGCTGTAATTTGAGTACCTAGGCCTTGCTAGGCTCTCAATGGCTGGTGATGTCTAGTCCATCCCCTAAAAAGGGATGGTCTAGACAACACCCACCACCAGACTTTAGTCCATGGACTAAAGTTAAAATTTTAGTATATCGCCATTATATCAACATGGTGAAGATCATTAGGCCCAATAAGAAAACAAGTTAACATATATTATTTATTAAATAAGCGGGGATAAAAATAGGGTATTACCTCCGAATTCTTGACACCCGCACCGATTGACGTGAAATTTTAACAGTGAATAGAGATATATGTAAGAAACAAAAGTTATATAGTAGCAATGTGTGCTTTTACCCTGGGGGTGAGTGCCACCCCTTCTCGGAGGTGAAAAATAAATCACCCATTTTAAGTACAAAAATCAATAGAGGGATGAATTCTAAGTAAAAAATGTTCTATAACATTTTTTCAGGAAATTAATATTTTTCGAGTTATTTAGGATTGAATATGTTGATTTTTCATCTAAAAACTGCATATTTTTCTGCAATTTTTTATAAATAACTCGAAAATCTTGCGTTTTATCACAAAACTCATATAAAGCAAAAATGAAGCTTTTGGGATAACGAATCGATTCATTTTTTGTTGTTTACCGTAGATGTAGTAATAGCCGAGTTATCACTCTGTAAACTTGATTATTTTTTTTTTCGAAAACTAAATTGCAATCTTTTACCGTAAAATAATGGCGAAAGAACACATTTTTCGAAAAAAATTAATATGACCGTTTTTAAAGTGCTTGAAAAGACCTTTTAAATGTATTTTTTCTAAAGGTCTTTTCAAGTTCGTAGCTCAAAAAATTATCATTTTGTAGGAAATTAACACGAGCTACAAATTAACCTCTATAGTCACTATTAACCTCTATTATCACTAGATTCTTAATCTAAAAATGTTTTTTGTCCTGACATGTAATGCTTTACATTTTATTTTTTAATTTCAAATCGGTGAGTTTTATCAAAAAAACACAAGAGATAAAAAAGTTTCTAAACAAAGTAAGCTATCCAAATTAAAGCATTTGCATGTGTTTGATAAGATTTTTCTTTAAATTTCGTTAACAAGAATGATAGGGGTAGTTTATTTCAACCCCTTCCACTCATCTTAAAAAAGTAAAAAAATTACCTGAAAGTGTGTTTTCATAACAGTAATGCTTCTATAAAAGAGAGCAAAAATATTGCAAAAAAGACTTTCAATTTTCCTCTGTTGCATTTTTTACGTATCTTGCTTAGTTTTAGTGATATGTCAATAAAATTAAAATTTTTTTAAAAAGAAAAAATAACTTTTTTTATTATTTTCAACTTTTTCCAAATTTAGGCATTCTAAACCTCTCGAACTTGCAGAGTTAATTGTTAGTACAATTTTGGTCATAGATTTTGTTGATAACTTTTTTCTGAAACAATGAGATGGCCATATTATTTTTATCATAACTCAGCTAGTTTTTGAACTACGAACTTTTTTAAGAAAGCATTTAAAAGGTCTTTTCAAGCATTTTAAAAACGGTCATATTCATTTTCTTCGAAAAATATGTTCTTTCGCCATTATTTTACGGCAAAAGGTTGCAATTTAGTTTTCGAAAAATAAAAAATCACGTTTACAGAATGATAACTCGGCTATTATTACACCCACGGTAATCAACAAAAAAAATGATCGTTTAGCTATTCCAAAAGCTTCATTTTTGCTTTATATGAATTTTGCGAAAAAACGCAAGGTTTTCGAGTTATTTATAAAAATTGGCAAAAAAATATGCAGTTTTTAGATGAAAAATCAACATTTTCAATCATAAATAACTAGGAAAATATTACTTTCTGAAAAAAATGTTATCATATTTTGCTTAGAATTCGTCCTCCTTTATTGATATTTTGCTTAATCGGTGATTATATATATATATTATAATCGGTGATTTATTTTCACCCCGAGAAGAAGGGTGGTATACACCCCAGGGTGAAAACACATCGGTACTCTGTAAATTTTGTTTCTTACATATATCTCTATTCACTGTTAATAATTTAACGTCTATCGGTGCAGATGTTCAGAATTCGGACCCTAAAACCCTCGCTTACTGGCCTATAAGTTATAGAGTCTGTTAATTTTCTCGAAGTGGTGGCCCATGATTAAAATGTGATTAACAAAGACCAATATCAAATCACTATAAAAATCTTTATTTGTGACTGGTTTGTAAAACGCATGACCGGTTGTAAAAGTAGATATACATTATAAAAAAATCGGCAAAAAAACTTTTAAGTTAAACGGTTTTATCTTATGTGCACTGAAAACTAGAAAATAATAATAACAATTAGGTATTTTGAACTTCTAGTTCAGAAATATTTTAGTACTAGGCAGAATAGCTTTTAGGCATATTAGACTAAAATAAAAACGTGGGGCCCATTAACTATTGCTGTAATACTTTCTTCTATACTAAGTGTGGATTGCATCGACTTACTATAATCGTAACTGGAGATTTTGACAATCAATAACCAGCCGTGGCGGCTTCACCAGCGAACGCCGAGCTCATGATCTACCAAAGTATAAAGATATGCTTTGCCATAGGTAGGATTTCAGAGGGGCCCCACGTTTTAATTTTAGTCTAATATGCCTAAAAGCTATTCTGCCTAGTACTAAAATATTTCTGAACTAGAAGTTCAAAGTTCAGTGCACATAAGATACTCGTAAAACCGTTTAACTTAAAAGTTTTTTTACCGATTCTTTATTTTTGTTTGTTTTTTTATTTATTGTTTCCATGTTGTTCCCACGAGTAATGGACATTTTAACGGTCGACCCCCCCAGAGGTCCAGTAGAGGGGCAAGGCTATAATATACAAGAGGCACCCAATCTTGGGGGGAAAACGCTTGCAACTTTACATTTTTAGCCACCCTAATGCCATACAGTCCTCAGCACGTTTTAACCTATTACCTTAACTTGGGTGGTAAAGCTACCGCTAACTACGTAGGTACATCTAATCACCTATTTTTTTTATCTGTCCTTCTAACGTCACACAATTTTGGACACAACTGTTCTGGGCACGACTACTCATGCCCTCACCTAATACGCCATTTTGTAACGACGTCCATCTTGGATTTTAAATTTTGTCATAATCGCAGGATTCTACTAGTGTAGCCCTTTCATTTGATACCCATATTGAGGGGGTTGTGGAAAAATATGAAATCCGCCATTTTGTACCGGCGGCCATCTTAGATTTACAATGTTATTGATATTACTATATTGTATTGTCATCGGAACTAAAGGTGTGTACCAAATTTCAGATCAATCTGACAACAGGAAGGTACTTAAATTTCAATTTCTAATTTTGACCCAAACAAATAAATAAATACCGTACGGGTCGAGCTAAATAAAACCGTTTAAAAAGCTATACAGGGTGATTCAAAAAATATCTGCCATCGTGCCATCTCTCGTGTGGAGATTTCTCACGTAAACATAAGATTTATTTTTCATATCAACATAGGTCCGATTCTGCTTTGTTTCGTAGCTACAAGGTGTTAAAGTCTTAATAATATTTCGATTTATTATAATTTTCTTCCAAGCACTTTTAGCGTTTCGAATGAAATTTTGAGGTTAAAAGTTACTATAAATGCGACATATTTTTAAGCTAAAAAAGTGTCGACATATTCACCAGGGACGTGCACATGGCTTATCACTGGAATATTTAAAAAAAGCGTGTACGCCACTCACTTTTTTTCTCTTGGTCAGTTTAATGCCGATTAAAAGTTATCCCTTGATATTTTGTCTATTTCGGCCTCCTTGATAATATAAACGTAATTTTATTAATGTGCCTTGATCCAAGTCTAATAACTAAAAAAAAATAATATAATTAACTTGCGAACATTTTAAATAAGTACTCATTGATTCGTCATCAAAAAATATGAAAAAAAGTTCCTATAAACATGGGTATGAAAATGCATAGTTTTAGAGTTACTGGATGTTAAAAGTTTTTAAAATTATTTTTTTTTGTAACTATCCTAAATACCATTTGTTTTTTTTTATTTGAAATGGCTGTAGGTTGAACTAATAGTAATAATAACGAATAGTAATAATATTTAATAATGTATTGTGACGACTTTTTCTGTCATCACTCAAACAGAAAGAAAAAGGTATCCGTTGCTCAGGGTTAGAGGAGAGCTGGGTTCGTAGGTAAGGCTTGTGACCTGTGGTGACTTAATAATGTTGTTAAATAATAAAATAAAAGTAATAATGTATAGGCTGCAAAGATTCTAAAATTGATGTTAAGTATTCAAATAGTAATGGTCAAAGACAGTAAAAAGGGCGCCACTTACTTTGAGTATGAAAAGGTAAAGTAAGAAACCAGTAAGAAAATTTGATCATGAAATAGCTAAAATAAAATAATCAACAGCAATAAGGGTCTATTATGTTCATCAAGAATAAAAGTCAGATATAACTATCCTACGTTGAACATTTATTTAAAGACGAACACAATTATCAATCAGTTTAAACCCAGTTTTAATTATCCCAATGAAATCGTTAGTTACTTTAAGTAAACTCAAATTTAGTTAAAGTTCTCTCCAGTATACTATACTACGTAATATATAAACAGGTGAAATTTATGTAAGTACCAATACGATGATGTTTCGAAACAAGTCGTGTACAATACCCTTCAAAAATGAATCCGTGTTAGCGATTCTCACATAAAAGATCATACTGAAGTAAAACGTACCGTTAAGGACAAAGCATGACTTATAATGTTAACTAAAAGGTAAATTTTGACTATAATATATGGAATAAATGACAACAATTCACAGAGATATTCAAAATATTATCTCAAAGTAAAAAAAATTTAGGGAATACCTTGTGTGTTGAACTTAGAACTTATCTGTATTTTTTTTTTAATTTATGACGTAGTGAACAGATAGGCAGGCAGTCTCCAGACTAACGGAAGTGGATGTAGACTCTTCGATAGTAGCAGGAGTCTTCGATATCAGTAGAATAAATGTAGAGTCATAAATACTGTCTCAAAAGTGGTTACTCGTATGCCAATTACTTATACGTCAATTTCTTATACGCCAGTTACTCTATATAAAAAACTCTCAGAACAGTCACCGAATACCAAAAAAATAACTTACGGTCTGAAAATCAGCTGTACACCTTCCAAAATATAGCCAAACTATATGCTGATCCAAACCAGTAATGCCCAATCAAACATTATCAAAATAAATAAAAAACGGGAATAACTGAAATAAAATTTAGTTAGACATGGCGATACAAAATGGTAGATACACTTACTGATCTTATTCCAGGAAAAGGCCAAAAAAACACACGAACTAGGCTCTGAACAGTATATTCTACAGGATTTCAAATCTCCACTTTTGGATACCGTGCCTTTACTGTTAGGAAAAGTGTTTCCAGAAAGCCCTTTTTCTCTGAGATTCGTCGGACGCTGAACCACGCGTCTTTTTCTGATCTCAATCTCTCGGAAAGTCTCCTTCCTCCTTTTCGCAAAACGGAAGTCTTCGAATTGACAGGTCATATGACCAAAGGCAATTAAGCGAACTCTATCGTCTATACTGAATGAAATTTGTTTTTTATGGAAAGGAACCGCTACCTGTACTGAATGAAGTTTAACATCTAGCTAATAGTCCTTCAACGAACCCAAAACTTACAATTTGTAAAAATCTAATCGTTTAGCTACAATACTCCGTGTCGTATGTGGTGAACAACCCTGTATAATTTATTAATTTTATTTTCATTTCAATTTTATTAATTGTGAATAATAAAATTGTGTTATCTCATCAAGGAGGCCGAATTCGACGAAATACCTATTAAGAGATGACATTTAACTGGCATTAAACGGCCTATACAATTTTGATATCAAAATAAAAGAAGTCAGTGGCGTACATCTTTTTTTTTAAATATTCCAGTGATAACCCATATGCACGTCCCTGATGAATTTATCGACACTTTTTTGGCATTAAAATATGTAGGACTTATATAGTAACTTTTACCTTCTTAATTTCATTCGAACCACAAAAGTACGTTTTAGATATACAGGGTGTCCTACTAAGAATAGGTCATGGCTGTATCTCGGAAAGTATTAGCCATAGGGCCTACGGAAAAAAATATTTATCACAAAAGGGGTTATAAAAAATTGCTGGAAATTATTTTCAAGTTTGTAAAACGGCCGCTAGAGGGCGCAACTGCTATGGAAAATTAAAAAATAAAATTTTTCCAGAATTTTGCCTAGATAATGGGTACTATAAAAAATACCTTCATAATCTTCAGTAAATTTTGGATTTTTTTTATTAGAACCATTTTCCCTATCTGCTAAAATATAGTGGTGGGGGAAGGTTACATCTAACGTGATCTGACTTTATTTAGATGTTAATAACTCCGGACTGGATGATCAGAATCCAACAAACGAGGACTCGTTTAAAAGAGCGTTTCTTACTCTATATTATACCATAATAATAATAATAAGCTTTTGGACGTAGATGATAGGGGGCGCTGTCTTAAAATAATTTAACTTAAAAAACATTGCGCGTTTTTTCAAAAAAATTAAATGCGATAGTATACAGGGTGAGTTTCCTACGATGTTCTCTATGGGTATCTCGGAAACTACTGGAGATAGAGAGTCGGTTAAATGGGGAAAGAATTGCAGTTTTGTGGAATCATAAATCTGCACCTTTAAAATTTTTGAAAAAGTTCATGGCTTACTAGATATTTCGAAAAAAACAAATTTCGGCTATTTTAAAAATTGTCCCTAATTCCATTATAAGCTATTTTAGACAAAAAGTTTTCAGATAAAAGTTGTAGATAATCACATTCTTTATGAGACTGTGTCCTCCGTTTTCTTCTATAGCCTGTCATTTTTGACATATGACACAAACATATGTTTTTTTAAATGGAAACCATAGTTGGCCATGACTTCATAAAAAGCGCCATTTTTTAAGCTTCTCAACGATATAAGCTAAAATATGTTTTCTTCAAAAAATTACTGAGTTATAGCCAATTCTTATCCTTTTTAAACAATTTCACTTAGTTAGCCATGGAAGTTAGTTCAATCGTCGTTGTTCGCGAGTGGCGGTACTAGAGAAGTTTAATTAGTCGAGCGGTCCTTTTATGAAAATAGGTAGTAATTCAGTTTTAAAAAGATACAACTCAAAACAATGGCGGAACATTTTCTAAAACAACTGAAAGTGTATGCAGTGATATTATTTTTTTAAGTTTTACTTTGTTCAATGTAAATTGTAAGGAACCGTTTATACTCTGTTTTCTTTCTCAGGTAAGATTTCGACAGACGATGACAGAAGAAAAGCAGATGACGTCCCATACCAATCTATTTATTTTACTAAAAAAAGTTTCTAATTATTTTTAAGTTATCTATGGATGGGTTTAAATATAAATCCGTCATGCGTCGTGTCTTGTTGTTTTTAACCAGTTTTATTGGTTTATTTAAAAAATGACAGATCGTATTTCAATTTTATTGGTTTGACGGAACGATGAACGACAAACGGACGCCGATGCGTATGAACTCGCCTTTAGATTTTTGTCATTTTTGACGCTTGTCAAAGTCTTGCCAAATTCTAGGTTATAATTTTGTGTCAACTTTTGTTAAATACCCTGCGTTTTGGAATATGATGCATTTTGATTCGTATTATTACGTGTGTTTTGTGTCTTTTGAAGTCAAGTGGAGGAAAAATCGAGTGAAAATTAACTGTAGACCCAGAGCACAGTTTATGGTTAATACTCGCTGCCAGGGCAGAAAGTCTTATACACCAATGAAGTTGCTATCGATAAAGTTTGTATACCATTTCGTCGTAGATAAGTGCATCTTGTATATGGTAGAAGGATCAAACTAAACACATACTAAAAACTGGAGTAGCTGTAAAATATCGATATCACACGATAGGTAAATAATGGATTTTAGTACTGCAGAAAAATAATGTCAAAAGGTACTGGTTTAAAAAAATTAAGATTAAAGTTAATTAATCAACCTTTAAGGTATAAAATTTGGTAGGTGTTATTATTAATAAAATAGTTTGTTTTATTTACCTATGTTGTTTTATTTATTCCTGTGGATTATTACAAATTTGTATTTGTACATAAGTTATATTGATAAATATAATCATAAATGCGGGTAGTTTCATAAAGCTTAAAGTAAATAATAGTTCTTTTTTATATTTTTTTTGGTATGTGTTTTCTTGGAAAAATTACTGACCTTATAGCCAATTCTTATCCTTTTAAACAATTTCACTTAGTTAGCCATGGAAGTTAGTTCAATCGTCGTTGCTCGCGAGTGGCGGTACTAGAGAAGTTTAATTAGTCGACCGGTATTTTTATGAAAATAGTCATCTTGTCATTCAAATTTTAAAAGATACAACTCAAAACAATGGCGGAACATTTTCTAAAATAACTTAAAGTACTTTGCAGTGATATTATTTTTTTATCTTTTACTTTGTTCAATGTAAATTGTAAGGAACCGTTTAGTAATATATTGTGACTTTTTATAAGTTATAAATCATAACAGAATAAGAATACCATGCAATCTAATTGAAATTAGTCAAAAAAGATAAGAATTGGCTATAACTAAATTTAACTTTCCTAACATGTCTTGAAAACCGTTCTCTAAAAAACGTAACATTCACCGGTCAACGTATCCTCGAAAATGTATGGTCAAGAACAGTTGAACCAATAACCCTATACGCTTTTCTTCATTTGAAAAATGCATATTTACAATTTTTGCTTATTTTAATTTACGAAGTTTGGATGTGATAGCTTCACATTTCTGAGAGCAAAGGGGATTAAACTTGTTTCCATGGCTAACTAAGTGAAATTGTTTAAAAATGATAAGTATTGGATATAACTCAGTAATTTTTCGAAGAAAACATATTATAGCTTATATCACTGAAAAGCTTAAAAAATGGCGCTTTTTATGAAGTCATGGCCAACTATGGTTTCCATTTAAAAAAACACATGTTTGTGTCATATGTCAAAAATGACAGGCTTTAGAAGAAAACGGAGGACACATTCTCCTAAAGTATATGATTATCTACAACTTTTATCTGAAAACTTTTTGTCTAAAATAACTTATAATGGAATTAGAAACAATTTTTAAAATAGCCGAAATTTGTTTTTTTCGAAATATCTAGTAAGCCATGAACTTTTTTAAAAATCTGAAAGGCGCATATTTGTGACCCCACAAAACTGCAATTCTTTCCCCATTTAACCGACTCTCTATCTCCAGTAGTTTCCGAGATACCCATAGAGAACATCGTAGGAAACTCACCCTGTATGTCATTTTAGCTGATAGTAAAGAGTAATAAAACCTTAAAAAGTCAGCGAAACCCGCATCTTGAAATACTCTCTGGTCTAGTGTCTGCTATTACCATATCTACCAATGACATCGAGGTAAATTTATCTAGAGGTCATTAATATTTAGTATTACTTACTAAATATTTTTGAATACTTATTTTTATTTTTTTTTTTGTTCTTTGACATTGTAAACATTTATAAATGTTTATTTTAAACAATAAGACTGAAAATGTTATTTGTATAATGTTTTGTATTCTCTTTTGTTTGTTTGTTTACTTTACCTTTGTCTACAAATTGTAAAATTTTTTGACAATAAGGGCATTTATTTATTATTTATTTTATGGAAAGAACTATCTCTGAATCGCTTGGTGCGGCTTGACAACTACAGCACACTCAAACTTCTGGCAGAAAAAGACAAATAAACCCAGTTAACTAGGGTTCAGAACCAGAAAATCCCGATACCGAAAGTACCGGGAATTCCCAGTTCTTTCGGTACTTTCGGGACTCGGTAATAATAATTAAAAACAAATTTTTCTAATAATTTTTTTTTATTTTTTATGATAATGTATTATTTAATAATCGCCATTATTTTTTTTTCTCTAATTTCTACTAAATAAAATACTAATTATTACTGTGGATTTTCCAATCTCGACGAACTATAGCCATTTTAATCATACCTATTAAGCAATGGTTACAGTAAATCTATAAAAGGGCCTCAAGATGTTTACAATTGAATTTTAAAATGTCTTTCAAAATAAATTGGGCCAGTAAAACCACCCTTAATGTTTTTATATTTATACGAGCCCTAACAACTAAATGTTCGGACAAACAAAAATTTATCGAAAACCTTTATTTTCATAAACTGAATTATTAAATTTAAGAACTACATTAAAAATATATTAAAATGTAACATTTCTAATGATTTTTTAAATAGTTTAGTCTCTATAAACATTAAAATAAACTTATGTATTTATTGATATTTTGACGCCGTAATTGTGCCTTCTACCACCTCGTACCTTTTCCTGGGCCCATTGTGGACATCCACCTTCAAATTATAATGCCTGTAGGAAATTTAACTGTCCTTTTGACGCAATCTTTATAAAAAAACACTCTAGCGGTGTTAGATTATATTATTTATTATATCGATATTAAGTTGGCTAATATGCATATGTATGTAATAGTGTTGCACAAGAGTCTTGAAAAAGTCTTGCAAGACCAAGACTCATGCAAGAAATTCAAGACAAGACTTTCAAAATTTCTTGTCTTAAATTTCAAGACAAGACAAGACTTTAATATGCAAGAAATTTCAAGAGTCTTGCAAGATTTCTTGAAAGTTCTTGAAATGATACATTGTTTTAAGTGATAATTAAGTCATCATTTTGCGTATGTTATGCCGGGTTTATACAACATTTACATAGTCGTAATCACAATCATAGTCATAATCATAAAAGTTAAATCTACCATAAACTTAGCCTTTAATTATGTTACCCAACTTCACTGATATAAAAATTATGATTATGAAAATGTTCTATAAACGCACATTAAAATTGCGTTGTGATTATGACGATGATTAAGACTCTGTGATTATGATTATGACTTATGCAAATGTTATATAAACCCGGCATTAATATTGACCAGTGTTCATTTTTTTTCTATCATAGCCAGTCTTTTAGAGTTGAGACTGAAATAAAATAAAGTCGAGACAACAAACCGTATATTGGTAATTAGAATTATACACAAAATTATAGTGGTATAATGATATTATAAAAAAAATAACGGTAGTTGAAAGTAATGGTGGGTTCGTGGAGCACGCTATTTGCTCTATTTGGTACTACTTTTCATGCACGAAATTGTTCCGCGAACAAAAAGTAGTATCAAATAGCGCAAATAGTACACTCTAGCAAGACCTTTTCGTACACCCTGTGTCCAAACTTTTCCAACCAATCTTCCATAATAAAAATAATAATAACTGACATAAAAAATAAAAGTAACAAACGGGTAACCAAAATAGAACATAATAAACAAGAATTAACAGCTTTTATTTGGTAATGGCTCCTATTTCGTCAAACGGGCGAGTTGACGTAGTTCGTTTGCAGTCCGTTAAGATTTTTTTGGTAAAATTAGCATCGTTGTTGTGAAATAAAATATAGAAATATTATTACCTTTTTGTTAGGATGTAATTTTTTCAAGACAAGAAATTTCAAGAGTCTTGCAAGACAAGACAAGACTTTGCCATTCAAGAAATCTGCAAGACAAGACTTCTTGTCTTGAATTTCAAGACAAGACAAGACATTGATTTTCAAGACAAGCATTCTTGTCTTGTGCAACACTAGTATGTAATCCGTGCACACATACAATCCGAATTAAATGAGAAACTCGAGAGAAGTTGTTTTTAAAAAATGTTTTATTTAATAAAAACCGAAGTTGACAGCTCTAAGATCTACATAGACTCAAACGAATGTACTGTTTGAGTCATATTTATAAGCACATTTTTATTTGTACTAAACCTATTGTACAGGATGTAACTCCTCCACCCTAAGATGGACATATAAACTTTTTAAAGTTTTTTATGGCCTTTGTATAGTAATTTCGTTATTTAAGTGAATATTATGTTTTATTATTTTTAGTAAAATAATTACTAATTTTTGGCCATAAATACCTATAAACCTTTTACAAATATATAAAAATATAATAATGAGTATTATACAGGGTGGCGCACCCCATCGGTTGATTATACGAAAACGGAAAGATAGTAGAAGATTTTGTAGAAACAAAATATTTTATGGGTATATGTGGGAAGGCAATGTGCATAATTTAAAATTATTTTGAAGTGTACAGGGTGTGTCAGAACTAAGCTCCATACCAAACTTATATTTTTTCTTATAGAACACCCGATATTTTATTTAATTTTTGGATTTTGGACATAAAATAAAGCATTTATTATAAGGATTTAATATGTTTAAAAGCTTTGGTTTTTGAGATATTTAAAGATATTTAAATCTGCGTTCTACAGGGTGGTTCACCACATACGACACAGAGTATTGTAGCTAAACGGCTAGATTTTTACAAATTGTAAGTTTTGCGTTCGTTGAAGGACTATTAGAGCTACAATTTAAAAATATTTTTACAAGATACAGAGTGTCCCAAATAAATAAAAAATATCAAAGTTGTATTTTTTTAAATGGAACACGCTATATATTATTACATTTTTAGTTTCTACGATTAAAATAAATGTAAATTTGATTAAGGTTTATTACACTTAAACCTTACCGTTTTTGAGATATCTTCAATTTTGTGAAATTGCAGTATAAATTTTAAGGCTTCATTTCTCCGAGGGTATCAAAGTTTTTAATACTAAATATTTACTGAAATTTATTTATTGATCAGTTATTGTATTGCAATAATAAAAACTTTACTGCCTTATACAGAGTGTCTAAAAATTTATTTTAAATAACTACTAGCTTTAAACGGCAATAACTTGTTTAATTTAAATAGAACACCCTGTATATTTTATGCGAATCAGATGCACAATTTAATTGTCTATCAAATTGTATTATACCATTTTTTACCTATCTCTTCAAGTTTCCGTAGAAAGTGCATTTTCTTGTAATTTAGAACTCATTTATCAATATACCCATGGAATACTGACATTTTAGATTATTTTTAAAGATGTACCAAATTTTTAAAGAGTAGAGATACTAATATTGTCGATATAGTTTGTTTATTTTATTAAAAAATAAAAAAAAAACTGTTTAAATATTTGTTAAAGAGGACCAATTAATATGATTTCAGTATTCAAACTACATTAATTGACTGTTTGCGTTGATTAATAATAATTGCTCCAAATACTAAAAAACTGAATTATGTATGTGTATTAGACAGTGTGGTAAAAAGTAACACCTTAAAAATTATATTTAATTTTTGACAAATGCTTATTTATAACAGAGACGTTCATTTTCATAACTTATTATTACATTGATTTCTGATTCAAATCCACATTTATTTAGAATAATTTATTAACGAACACAATTAAATATGTAATTAATTAGTATTTGGGCGGAAACACTGGTGGTATATTTAATTAGTGGTATACTCTTTTATAAAGATTTAAATAGTTTTCTTTTTGCATACAAATGGGCTAGTAATATTATCGTTTTACTAAAAACGATAATATTACTAGCCTGTACATTTTGTACATTTGTTGTTTTAAAAAAATCTAAAATGTCAATATTCCATGGGTATAGTGATAAATGAGGTCTAAATTATAAGAAATGCATTTTCTACGAAAACTTGAAGGTATAGGTAAGAAATGGTATAATACAATTTGATAGACAATTAAATTGTGCATTTGATTCTCATAAAATATACAGGGGGTTCTATTTAAAGTAAATAAGTTATTGCCGTTTAAAGCTAGTAATTATTTAAAATAAATTTTTAGACACTCTGTATAAGATAGTATTATTTTTATTATTGCAACACAATAACTGATCAATAAATAAACTTCATTAAATATTTAGTATTAAAAATATTGATACCCTTGGAGAAATGAAGCTTTAAAATTTTTACTGCAATTTCACAAAATTGAAAAAATTTTTCAAAATGGTAAGGTTTAAGTATAATAAACCTTAATCAAATTTCACCTTTATTTTAATCGTAGAAACTAAAAATGTAATAATATACAGGGTGTTCCATTTAAAAAAATACAACTTTGATATTTTTTATTTATTTGGGACACTCTGTATCTTGTAAAAATATTTTTAAATTGTAGCTCTAATAGTCCTTCAACGAACCCCAAACTTACAATTTGTAAAAATCTCATCCTTTAGCTACAATACTCCGTGTCGTATGTGGTGAACAACCCTGTATCAATGTATGTTATTTAACCCTGGAATGCTACACTTATTTCAGAACATTCATCTGCTACACAGGTGTACAAATGTACCCCTAATAAAATGTGGTGTATTTTTAACAAATGAAACATATATTCAATTATAGGTGAACAACTTAAACTAAAAAGGAATACATTTTTATCTTATTTATCCGCCACATAGGTATAGACATTTTTTAACTTAAACTAAGTCTTTAAAATACTTTTTGCGAAAACACACCATGAACATGCGGCACAAACTGAGCAAATTTTTGTAAGTTAATGTTGCAAACAAATTAACTTTTTGCACACGGCACAGCTTACTCTTGATTTTCGGTCTTCTTTCCTGGGGCAAAGAGCGCACCTACCCACGCTTGTTAGTGGCCTAGTAGGTACTTCTTCTCGATTACTTATCTTGAGAACCCTGCATATGGTTTCACGGAGTTCGCGCCTCAAAGTTGGAGCTTCCAAGCGACTCATCATGTGCGGTCTGACCAGTTCAAAGGTGAGCTTCTTTAGATATTCTCTTCTGCAGGTAAAAAAATCTTTTATCTGCTTCACCAGAGCCACGCAAAAGGTGCATTGAATTATATCCCAGAATGTTCAACAAATTATAGAACAAGCATAGTGGCCAGCGACGTGTCTTTCTACCAGTAGCATAAGTGTGACACAGTTGGTCCAAAGTATCTACTCCTCCTTTCGTAAAATTGTAAAACTGAATAATTTCTGGTAACTTGGTCGTGTATGGTTTATCACCATTTTCGTGCATTGTCGAAAGGATAATTACAGTTTTTTTCTTAGTCTTGGGTGGGCAGTATGATAACAGTGTCAGGTGTTCGCTGTAGCAAAACAAAACGACTCAGGAATTTCTTGTTTGTTCTTACTCATAGTACCTGTTGTTACGGTTCAAAATTTCACCGTAACTTATTTTACTTATTTTGCTTATTTTTAGGAATAAAACTAAAACTTACTTGAATAACTTGAATAATAACGTTTAATTAGCTTACTTCTTAACTGTACATATAACTTCTAATAATATCTTATCTATTAAGTCTCTTCACCATAACAATTTCTTGGGATGGAGTTGTCTCCGATAACTGTAATATAAAACCTCATTAATATAATATCAATTTGTCTGTTTAAAACTAATTTGTCTGTTTAAAACTTTCTTTCTACAGTGGTTACTAATTCTTTATTTAGACTTATGCTTGTGTTAGGATATTTTCTTGGCATATTTCTTCGGAGGATTCTTGAACATAGACTTGATGTGATTATCTTTTGTCTGTTTCAACGCAACAAGTGGGAATATTGGGTCTACAATATACATATGGGTTAAGGATTTTATTATGTATTTTTCCTGTGTGTAATCAATTGGTTTTACCTGATTATAGTTGATTTTTCCCTAAATTTCATCTTGTTTATATTACGATATTGTTTGTCAGCTGATCGTGTGGCACCGGCGTTGAAGTTTGACAGATGGATCTTTGTAAATTAGGTTTTCGATCTTTTTAAACGGTTTTTATATATGATCGGAAAATGTATTAATAATTTTCCGAAGATATTATGTTCGTATAGGGATTATTATAATTTTAATATAATAAAATGTTTCACTCAATCCGTATGCATTAAATAAAATTTTATGTCAAATTTTATTTTGGGTCTTTTGTTTTACTGGTTGCCTGTGTTAGACTTTGGGTTGATTTTGCAAACACGCGTCCTGTTTTTCTTCTACTTCGAACCGCCGCGCGCCGTGGTAAACGCAGCATTTCTGATCCTGACTGACTGATAAAAACTCCATTGAAGTTTTTGGCCTTGCCTTGCCGTTCCGAATTGGGATTGTTTCTTTGGTGTTGTCTGGAATTCTATTGTGGGTCGAGAAGACTGGTTGTGCAGTTTTGGCACTAGTTGTGGGCGATTTTGGCCTGCGTGTGGTTCAGAATTCCAGAGAAGCCTTGTAGAGGGATATATTCGTCAGTTGGTAAGAGACATGTACAGTTGTGTAATGTTCTTTTGTACAACTATTTATTTTAGAGGACAGGATTTTACAACACGGACTGTGTGCGATGGTCGTACGAGATGAGTACGAGGACTTTTAAAGAACCCTTTTCCATGGAGTAACGTGTGGCGACGCCATTTTATTTTGGAACGTCCACATGGTGGAAAGGTACTTTATTATGTCCAAATCAGAACATGTCACTAAAATAGATCATATTTTAGGGTTCTTCTTCTTTCTTCTTTCTTTTCCTGATGATTTAGCTTAAGATTGTTACAATTTTTTGAACTGGATTTGGGGTACTGCAACTAATGCTACTGTGACGTGAATGCCACTATGACGAGGAATGCCACTGTGACACTGAAGACCGGCAATCTGGATTTTCTCATGGACTGACTGGAACGATCATACCAGGGGATTTTTACATTTAAATTTCATTTTATTCTTTATAGACTTAATCATAATCACAAATACGCATCGGGGTTGTTCACAGTTTAGTCACAACAATATTTTGTGATACTATTCATGATTTAATTTATTTTACGGATAGTTCATTTTTACTAGTATATATATATATATATATATATATATATATATATATATATATATATATATATATATTTCATTATTTCGTATTTAAATATTTGCTACATTTTATGATAGATCTTGGTAATTTGTTTTAACTTTAAATTTAATATTTATTAAACGAATCCAGTACATTTTAGACTTTTCAATCAGTACACTTTTTCCATACACCTCCCTTTTGATATCTCTTGTTCTGTGCATATATATTTTACTTAATTATTTACTGAGCTAGTTGGAACCTATTTGTAACGGAACCTGGTGAATCTGAGTTCCCATTATAAACTTGTTCACCCAAGGTGGCGTTATACTGTTCTTCCTCATAGTAATGGTAATTTTTTTCTCTAAAAGATGTTTTGCGGTTTCAACAGAAGTAAACCAGTTATCCATTGTCAAGTTTCTATTTCTTCTTCATCATCTTCCTTCTTCATACTAGGCGAATCGCCTGTTTGGTTTCGTCGTCTCTACAGGTTAGACTGACAAGTTGTCGCTCCATCGTTTTCGTGGACGTCCTAAGCTTCTGCGACCTAGCGGTGATTTAATCGCGTGCAACTCTCACTATCCTTCTGTTGTCCATTCTGCTGATATGCTCGTTCCATTCTTCCTTTCTGCTGAGTACCCACTCATTTACATTTTCCACCTTACAGGCTCTTCTTATGCTTTCATTTCTCTCCTTGTCCAGAAGCGTCTTTCCAGCTATTCTGCGTAGTACTCTCATGCGTTTTAACGAGGTTGTGGGGGATTTGCCTGTTGTAAAGGAGGTGTACAAGGTTTTTTAGCTGCACACGGTCGAGCGCTTTTTCTAAATCAATAAAACACATATACGCTAGTTTGTTATATTCGATTGATTTTTCTGTTATCTGTCTTATGACAAAAACCGCGTCTGTGCATGATCTGCCCGATCTGAAACCTTGCTGTTGCAAACAGCAAGGCAAGTTTTTATGTGTCTCTTGAAAAGAACTGGTTAGTTTATCACAGTAATACTGAGCGACAGGAACACCGACTGGCGTGGAACCCTTTCCTTTATAAATTTCAGCATCAAGTGTAAAAGCTGTCTTAGCATCACAATTTGATTCCATATTTATCGGGCTTGGAAGGGATGTACATTTTGAAAGGGCATCGGCCTCTAAAATCAACCAATTGTTCATCTATTGTAATATATTCTGAAGGAACATATAGCTTCTTCATTTTATTGATTGGCCTTTCAAATACGTGTCGAAAAGCCGCAAGCTTGTCATTTTCCCTTCTCTGAGCTCTGGTCTCTTTATCGTCGAAGCGGAGGCAGTTTACTAAAAACCTGAAACGTGCCTCGGACATGGTAGCACAAAATATAGGTATTGCTAAGTATTTATCAAATAGTTCCTTGGTAAGTACTCCGGACATTTTCATAACACCAGCATAATAAAATAGTCCCAAAAGTGCTTGGATTTCAACATTGTATCCTTGGTCCAAGAGGGTCTCTTACCTACTGGCGATGACGTTTCGCTCGGCGTATCGTCATGTACATCAGCATCTCTGTCATCGTTTCTATTTGCATATTTCAATCGTTGGACTTGCACTTCTTTATTAGTATATCGTGTGATTTTATCTAGATTTTCTTCTGTGAAACATAATTTCCAAGCTTCGATTCCCGATTTTATATGCTTTGCCTCATTTCTGTTTCCAGGTAAATGTAGAACGAGATTTCTTTTTGGTGTACGATGAATTAAACCTTTCTTACCTGACCACATAAAGCCATTTTTACCTCTTAATTTGGTAGGAACTGGCAGAATGTTCACAGTATCTTTGCTAGTCGCCTGTACTTTTGCCAATGGTATATTGTCATATATGTCATTCCGAATCTGAATCAGATGGTGAGGTATCCGGATTCTGATCTGTTGTAGGAGAATGTGTGGAATTGACTTGAACATCGCGTATTCCATCCTCGTCTGGCTCTTCTCTAAAATCCGATATAATGACATCTTCTTCGTCGCTGTCACCCGAAACGCTTTTTGAATTAGACTCGTAGAGAATGCGATGCATTTCTTCTATATCTTCAGGTTTCGTACAGGAAGAACTTTATCTGTCTAACCATTGTTCGTGAGTCTAACAAAAGAAATAATCTAAATATTTTTAGAGAAAGTACAGAACAAAACGAAAAACAAAGAAACAGACTCTCTAATAAAATGAATAGTTAAAAACATACAAGCAAAATAATCACGAAGTATGTATATTCAGTCTACACTCTTAATCTGCTAAACTGGGGTACACACTAACCCAAAATATAAGGTATTTCGGAAACAAGAAACACTGTATCAATTACGAACGTCGCACGTGGACTGACTTGCTGCGGACTGAAGTTAATGAGATGGCGGCGGGCGGTCCGCCTACTTCCGTTTGGCGCTAGATTTAAATACTGCATTCCAGGGATAATTGCATTTCAGAAAATAATCATTTAAAAAGTTATGATAGGTTTGATTACTTAAAATTTGATATTTTTGTGTTTATTAAATATCGATTAAGTAAAATACATACAGTGTGTACATAAAGTACGGAATAAATTAATTTTCTTGAACTGGGATTTTATTAAAAAAAATGCTCGAACACGTCGATCTATTTTATAAAAGGGGCACATTTTAGGCATATTACCTTGCCTCCAGCTTCATCCCCTGAGTGGGGGTGAGTGACACCCCTAGTTTTTGTAATGGGAGGGGGGGGGGTTGTGATACCTTATTTTAAAGGTCTCTCGCTCCAGATTATAGACCTAGAGTTTGAAGTTGCTAGTGTCATTTTTGTTAACATGACAGCTTGTCAAAATTCCTAATTTTCTTAGTTTTGTCATGTTGCCATATTAACAGAAATTACGGTAGCAACTTCAAACTCTAGGGTCCTCCCTTCCCATTACCCCCTTCACAATGCAAAAACTAGGGGTGCCACTCACCCCCACTCGGTGGGTGAAGCTAGAGGCAAGGTAATATGGTAATATGCCACTTATATCATAAACAAAAATCTACTTTACTTAATTAAAATCCTGTTGGCCCATACTTGTTGTTTGGCAACTGATATTAGCATATTCGATTCTAATTTTTAAGTCCTCAATTGTTTCAGGTTTTGTTTTATAAAGAACATTTTTCAGATGGCCCCACAAAAAAAAGTCTAACGGATTCAAATCGGGAGATCTCGGTGGCCATTCAATAGGTCCACGCCTTTCAATCCATCTGTTAGGAAATGCCACATCATCGAGATTTTGCCTTACTTGAACGGCGGTGGTGCGCCATCTTGCCGAAACCATAACTTTTCGTCATGTATCATCGGATTATTAGCACTGGGAAACAATTTTTTTAAAGTAGGAATTAAATATTGTTCCAAAAAAATTAGGTATCTTGGGCCATTCAACGTATCTTCAAAGGAATAGGGCCCAATAAACATATTTTTGACAATTCCTGCCCAAACATTAATTTTTTCAGGATATTGGGTGTGATGTTCTCTCATCCATCTTGGATTTTCTTTGGTCCAATAGTGACAGTTTTGTCTATTAACTTCCCCCGTTAACGTAAAAGTAGATTCATCTGTGTTGGATTTGGGTCGTGTTTAGGAATCAAAACTGTATCTACTAATACTGAACTTAATATATTAATAGTAAAGTTACATAAACTTTAAACAAAAATGGTACTTCTTATTCGCGCCATATTCTTGCCACGTTCTTACTTTCTATCTGTCTCACCTGTCTAAAAACTGTCAAGTCTTCTTTTCATTTTTCTTATCACCACAGATTATAACACTTAACAATCTGAAAATGTAATATTTTCAGCTTGACGATGGAAATTATGGCACATATCCATTAAGGTTTGACAGAACTGCATTCGTCTTTCGGGATCGTCTTCATTTAACTCTTGCACTAAATGTATTTTATAAGGATGCCACTTTTCTAATTTTAAACTTTGTGTATAGATGAAAAAGGAACACCATAATCGCGACTAATTTGACGAGTGCTACAATGGGGATTTTCTTCTACTGCAAGTAATATATTTAGTTTGTTTTCCTCATTGATTCTAGGACGTCAACTCTTCTGCTTATCTTCTACAGAACCAGTATCTCGAAACTATCTTTCAATTTTGCTGAATGCTGATTGAGTTATTGTTCTATCTGGATATTTGTTGTTAAATAAAACACACACCTTTGGGTTGGGTTCGCTCTCTATCACCATATCCAATCATCATAAGAATTTCAATTTTTTGTGTTGTTGATAAACGCATTTTAAATCACTTTTATTTCAAACTATTTCACACCAAAACTCATAAATGACTAAAAATTTTATTTATTATCATTCCTATGTAAATAAATAAACAAAACTGATCTAAAATCAACATGATATTCACACGGGCGCATTCATTTTCTCGTAGTAGGATTTTATTTTTTATTTTTATTAAACATTTGCACATTTCAAATTAATAATTTACACCATCAGTTACCTTCATTCGTCATTTTTACGGATGTCTTAGAAGCACTTCTGTTTTCTGAAGTTGGTGTTTTTTGTGACGATGATGAGGCCCCTACAAAGAAATAAAACATTTGAATAAAACATTTGCATTTTAAATTAAAACAACTTGTTTATATCTTTAGCTTTAACTCCCGTTGGAGTTCTTGATAGGCTGTCTATACAAAGTCTCTGTGAAATTGGACTATCGTCTGAAACTGTATTATTTCCTACTTTTCTCTTTAGTTTCTGTAGTAATAAGTTTAGGTTCTCCTCTGATGATTTATCTTCTTCATCATCTACAGTATCATTGTCACTGTCCATTTCGTTTTCAATAAGCTCAGAAGATAGATTGGATGTATATTCAGCTTTTTTTGCCAACTTTTGAGCATCTTCTAATTTATAGACGGTAGCCTTACAGATACCATCCCATTCATCAGAGTCAATAGAAAAGCTGGGCTTTGAACAAATGCCCCTTAACTTTTTTATTTGCATCTCAGATAATTTCTTGAGCCATAGATACATATTTTTATTCGCATTTGTTGCCCATGAAGTTGGTACATACTCAGAAGTATTGTCTTTAAAAAAACTATATCCCAGCTTGCCATATTTGTAAACTAATTTCCTAATTTGAATGTTTCCTGAAAATGTGAAGTGCATAACATGCAAGATGAGATGTTAATAATAGTTATTAACAACGCATACTGAAGTAAAATTATAATCATACTTCCGTGTGCTTTATCCTCCTGGGACCCAGACCTGTTTTTTATGAGTTGGAACTTTTAGATTCTAAAATTTAATAGAAAATGCACAAACAATCATTTTTTGCAAGTAACATTTTTTATTTTTATTTTTCGTTTTTCAGATACATGACGTCCATTAAAATGGACATTGGCTCTTAAACTATACAAAAAAACACTATTTTGTAAAATCTAAATAACTATATGTTCGAGTTAAAAGTTGTTTAAAGCTTAAAAACGTAATGTTAGGAAACTTAAATATAAACTAAACGATTTTTTATGAAACTTAAATGTCTGAGCACAATTTTGATGTTTGCATCTTACCGAGTTCTTCAAACCTGAGGCAATTTCTGGAAAATGTTGTTTTAGTTTTTTTTTGGCGCTGATGGTGAGTCCATAATAACATTACCTTCAGGATTCCTTCTGGTTCCTATACCTCGCATGTTATCTTGGTAGGTGCTGCATTCATTTGTCAAGAGATCAGTGGCTATCTCGATCTTAAAATCCAAAAACTGTTTAATTTTTCGCGGAGAAGTTTGAAACACTTTTTTATCCATTTGTTTTAAAATTCATGAATTTGCCATGGATAAATCAAATAAATGTAGGATTACTCTCAACAGTCCATTTTTTTGATCTGGCCTGAATTCGGTAATAGCTTATCATTCTATCTATCAGGTCAATTCCTCCCATACAATCATTATATTTAGCAACGATGTAAGGTCTTGAAACCTGAATGTATTTTGAGTCTTTCTTGGACCACCTTTTACACTCATCAGTGGGTTCCATTCCTAGGCCAGTAGATGCTAAAAGTACAGATTTTAAATCGTACCATTGTACAACCAATACTTTGCCATATTGTCTTACTATTTGTTCCGAACTACCTCGACTTATTTTAGCCATGATTTTGTCGGAAGTTAAATGTACTGCTGCCGGGATACGAGATTTCATGGTCGTTCCCGTACAATTCAATTCTTGTTGATGCAGATATTCGAGTAGTGGTGTTGTTGTGAAATATCTATCGCAGTACACATGAGTTCCAGGAAATAGTGTCCTTGTAAGGCGAACGACTGCAGAAGGTCCAACACCAAGGCTTTTAACTGTTTCATCTGGAAAAGTATTTTTCCCTTGATACAATTCAAAATCGACTACAAGTCCATCAGGAGCAGCAGCAACAAAATTTTTTAAACCCTCTGGATTTGGCTTTCCTCTAACGAACTGCTTCATTTGACAGGTTCCTGTAAATGGTATCATCTGTTCATCAACGGCTATTACTTTTTCCCTTGGTAACTGTAAACATCCCTGCTTGACTTTTTCTAAAACAGAACGTACTTTCCAAGATTTATCCGTTTTCCGTTCTTCTTGTGAAATACTACTATCTACTACAACTTTTAAGTTACTTCTTACAGAAAAAAAAACTATTTCTTGTCATAACATCTGCAATAGCTGCCACCCTTGTGGTTTTTGCCCAGTACATTCTGATTCTGGGATATTTTAAACAAGACATTAAACAAACGATACCAAAAAACCTGACTGTTTGACCTCATTAAGCGTCAATCTAAGTGATATCCCTTTTAGTTCAAGATACCTTGCATTGGTGCAATTACACACTTTTTGGAAAACTCATCATTAAAGTACATGGCAAGGTGTGTTTTTGCAGTCCAGTCAGAGCGTAACACCGAATTATTTTCCCGACTTTTACCTAAAAAATGTCTGTTTATTTACTTAAGTAGCAAAACCGAATCTAAAAATATTTATTAACAAAGCGCCCTAAGAATCTAATAAATTATACTCTCGATTACACATTACACATTATACTATTGTGTGTTACAGAAAAAAAAAATATATTAGGTACCTACTTACTTTTGCTAAAGAAATATCCTTCAAGCTGGATTCAGTAAAATTTTCTGTGGTTGTAAACCTAGGTACCAGTGAACCTGCAAACAATACAGCTTATAGCTATAGCACATATTTTTTGTATTGTACGTGTTAATTGTTAAGCATTGAAATATGTTTATTCAACATACTTACTCAACTAACATCAACAGTAGTTACTTTGATTTGTTCACGATAAAAACACAAAAATCACAATTTGCTAACAAACGAAATATATGTCACTGTCACAGCAACAGCTTTTTATGTCATGTCAACTCGCCAGTCGTCAGTGCTGTAGGCTGGAGTGCTGTCATAGTTCCGTAGTTGTTGCAATAACTAAAAATGTACTGCAAATTGTATCCAAAATGTACTAAATCAAATAATTTTCAAGTACTTTCTCGCTAGAATAAAAAGCAGAAGAGGCGGAGGGGGCGGTTATATTATTCTTTATAAATAACATTATTTTATTGCACTCAAAAAAAAAAAATAAATGTAGTATTTACGTAATGAACGCTTTTATTTTATACCGAGTTCAGTACAATTATACCAAAACGGCAGCACATCTGGTGCCGACCAATCAGGCTCAAGTTAAGTCCTTATGCCCGTGAAATGCGATTTTTTCTCGCGGAATTGTTCCTATTAGTCAAAATTCGAATTTCAATGTCAAATGTCATCGTTTCGACTAATAGCAACAATACCGCAAAAAAAATTGGCATTTACTTAAATTAAGTACACAATCACAAATTAATGTTCGCGTGAAATTTTAAGACATGCGCACAATGTGAAAACCAAAGTGAATTCCGTGATAGACTCTAGACGCTTTACAAATCGAGCAAGAATTTTAAAAGCACACTTTCATGAAAATCATGAGATAGTAGGGATGCAAGCCACATGTCAAAGTATCAACCCAGGTATCGATATCTACTATAGGTATCGATTTTATAGTAAACAGAATGCATGTCAATATTGTTCCAATTTAGTTTAGTAAATGCCAATATCCAAAACATCAATATAAAAGGCATATTGGGCCAATGTCACAATAAAATATTGTTAATGCCAATCATGGGCCGACATTGATTATTTTCAATATTGGCGAAAACTAAGAAACTAATATGGGTACAATATTGTTTACCAAGATTAGATGCACTGAATAAAATACAATATCAAACCATCATTGGCACAACATTGATATGCCAACGAAAATAAATAAATATTGTGCCAGTATAGAAATAATCAGCAGCCAATATTTCGTACTACTTGGGTGTAACCGACACTGCGACCGAGATATCGGTCGGTCCTTAGTAATTAGTCGTGGATTTTTTTTCAGTAGCATAATAATGAAAAGTATGCTTATTTACGCAACCAGTTTTGTGAAATGTGGCCTCATCGGTAAAGAAAACTTCCATAAAGAAATTAGCACTTTCTTATACTTTAAATCTTGCCCAATTACAAAATTCCGTTCTATTTTGAAAATCGTTTTCTGTTAGGCTCTGATGACGTTGGTAATGGTAAGGATGGTAACGATTTTTTTTTAATATTCGCCCCGAACCGTCCTTTCATTTAGGCCAGTTGCTGCGCTGATGTCTTTTTGAGACGAATTTGGATTTTCCTCTACAGATAAAAGTACATTTAACTGATTTTCTTCGTTGGTGACATGCTTTGTTCGTTCTTTTTTTATAGAACACGCTTCCAGTATCAGTCATCTTTCAAAAAGTCTTTTAAAACTAACCTCGTCAGGATGCCTTCTTTCGGGATACCGACAAGTATACAGCTTACTTGCTACTAAACAATTTTTTTCGCTTTCGCCCAACACAATTATCATATCAACAAGTTCATCTTTACTAAAACTCATTTTATATTTACAATCTACTAAATATCTAAAAATTATTTTTTTTTAATTATGTTAAGAGTTAACTTCAAAGAATATACCTAGAAAAAGAAAGACTCTGCCATTAAATAATTAAATCTTATTTTTGACATAAATTCAACAATACTAATAACAAGTATCGTTGTGATGTGTAAAAAATAAGGTTTAACGGTATAATTTATACAATTATTAAATAAAATTAAAGCCAAACATTACAACATGATTTATTATTTTAAAATTACAGAATTGGACGGAATTGGATATACAAATATTTAATTAAATATACTACTTTTATTATATATTTAACAAACATACTGTGACAAAAAACTTTCCTTTTATTGAGAATTTAAGTCAAAATGTTGCGAACGGCTACTCTTATATCGGAGGCGGTGGGAACAAGCTTTTGCTTCTGCACTTGACTAAAAAATGATACCCACCTATACCTTACACTGCATACCAAAGGGCGCCACTTATTTCAAAAATATGCTGATACTTTACAAAGGATAGTACAAACTGAAATAAGAAAATTTGTACAAGTGTATTAATTGAATGGAAACTAAAATTAGTATAGCTCTTAAATATTTTGAGAAACTGGATCAACCAATGAAACAATTCAAATACCCAAAAAAATAAGATTTATTTCTTGTTAGAAATTATCCAGTACCTATTGGTACAGCAGTTATGTACCTTAGTATACAAGAATTATATTTAAGAAACTCTATCTTAAAACCTGTTTAAAATCGAATTATATCTTTTCAAATATTATTCAAACAATTATAATATAAAAGGAATACTTTTAGAGACGGTCTTGGTTATATTCGAATAATAAATATTTAAATTTGACTTGACTTATTACAAAAGATTTGTACACTTCATTACTTATTATATATATATATATATATATATATATATATATATATATATATATATATATATATATATATATATATATATATATATATATATATATATATATATATATATATATAAACAAAGGATTATCGTGGAAACAACGATGAAAATCATCGTTGCTGATTCCCCCGTATTGATGAAGCCGGAAGGCAGAAACACTGAGTGTCTACGGGTAGTCATGT
The DNA here is from genome assembly GCF_002938485.1 of Sitophilus oryzae. Taxonomy (NCBI): domain Eukaryota; kingdom Metazoa; phylum Arthropoda; class Insecta; order Coleoptera; family Curculionidae; genus Sitophilus; species Sitophilus oryzae. Next base: position 2,318,781 of record NW_022147569.1, on the reverse strand, counting down.
TTTGGTCATGTATCATGACTAATCTTTCTGTGGACTTGCCCAATAAATTCTTTCTTCGTTTTTTTATAGTTTCCACGATAATCCTTTGTTTATTGTTTTCTCTGGGCCAGGGTGATAGCGGCGAGGTGTGTTGGAACGCCTCCGCGGCGGTTTTTTCGGTGGTAACGCTTCAAATTGTAAGCTACTGCCGGACCAGCTGCAAATGGCGCCTTTGTGCCTCGTTTGCTTCTCCTTTTCTTTCTTTTTTCAGGATCGCTAGTTCATCGTTGCTGATTCCTCCCGTATTGATGAAGCCGGAAGGCAGAAACACTGAGTGTCTACGGGTAGTCATGTTTTGGTCATGTATCATGACTCCAATCTTCTGTGGACCCAACACAGAACACACACAAGGTGCTAACTAAATTTCCATTCAAATTTACTTTTTTGTACAGGTATGTCGATGACATTATTGCTGCAGTCCCAAAGATTCCATCGAATTAACAGTGAAAATTTTTTAACTCATTTAATGAGAAAAGGAAATTCAGTTTACGGTCGAATGTGAAAAAGAGAATAGCGTTCCATTCTTAGACACAAGATTAATAAGACAGGACGATGGGGAAATCATACTAGATTGGTACCAGAAACCTACTGTAAAACCGGGTAGATACCTTAACTTCTTTTCCAACCATCCTACATCACAAAAATACAATACTATAAGAGCCATAAAAAAACAGAGTGAGTTATATATCACACAAAAGTTTAATACAAAACAATTTAAATAAGCTATTTAACATCTTTAAAAATAATGGTTATCCGAGGAATATTTTGAAAAAACTGATTTATAACACAAACCTGATTCATAACCCCAACACTTTTTCCTCTTAACTATATATAAACAAAAAGGTTCATGAATCTTTGTAATAAGTCAAGTCAAATTTAAATATTTATTATTCGAATATAACCAAGACCGTCTCTAAAAGTATTCCTTTTACTGTTTTAGTGTTTGTTAGTTTTGTCTAATTGTTGATGTTTTTTTTTTTGTTAGTTTCATTGTAACTTAAACACCATGCAGTGTAGGTCTGTTTTGTCCGTCAAATTTTTATAACTGAAAGTATATTATTGGTGTAATGAATGTGTATATTGTAAGATACGACTGACTTTTAGTTTTGTAAGTATAATTTTGTGTATTTTAATTGATCCTTTCTTATGTTAGAATTTTTGACTTTGTAGTATATCTCCTGATGAAGTAAATAAAGATTTTACGAAATATTGAGACATAAACAAATAAGTTTTTGAGTCACTGACCGCCAACCTGAAAAATAATCCAAAACAACCTTTAAAACAGTACGGTCGATATTCAATTTTCATTTTATATATATATATATATATATATATATATATATATATATATATATATATATATATATATATATATATATATATATATATATATATATAGATATATAGATTAATTTACAAAAGTTGGGGGATTATTATTATACACTGCTTTTTGCACCTAGGTGTATAAGTTTGTTGTTGAATTTATTGCAATAGGTTAAGATTATTGTTAAGTAAAATTGAACATAAATGTATAAATGTAAATACTTGAATATTTTAAACTAAATGTGTTTTTGTCATACGCTCCCAAAAACAGCTATTTTACGGACTCATTTCAGTCCGTAAAATGTTTCTTTTTCGGCCTAGGCCGTAAAGGTCGTCATGGCAACCTTTATGGACTAAAATGTCTAAATTCGTTATTTGGTTGTTTTATTTTGTCATTCGAAATTTGTCACAAAATCACATAAAATTATACATATATTTATAATTAAATTATTAAATACTAACAATATCAAAAAGCTAAGTTATTTGTTTTAAAGTAAGTACCTAGGTACTTACTTTTCGTGGAAATAATTTTTAGCAATACATCTTCATTTACAACGAATACGCCATTTTTTGTCTTTCCATTCATTAAAAACATCATATTCTTTCTGGTAAATGGCACGAGACTTCACAGGAAGTAAATCCAACACGATTTCTTTGGCCTTATTAGCACATATGTTCGGGATTTTGGAACATTTTAAAATTGTTGATGAATTTGTGTGGGATTTTGTGACAAATTTCGAATGACATGTCAAAATGCGATGAAATAAACAAAACTCGTTACTAAGATATGAATTTATAAGCCAACTTTTTCAAACATTATAATTTCAAATATGGAAAATTTGCAAATATGCGGTTCTAAAAAACTGTAAAAAGCGTATGACAAAATAGTGTATGTAACACGTACTCTAGTCTGAGGCGTTTTTTAGGACTCATTTGACTCGGCTAACGCCTCGTCCGCAAACAGTAATGATTCGTCCTAAAAAAAACATCATTTTAGGTACTAGTTACATAAATAGCTATTATCATAATATGATAAAATATATATAATTTCCAAGATATTATCTGGAATATCATTTCACGATTTTATTATTTAAAGGTGATTTAAAAATTAATTTAGATTGCGTTTTAAAATATTAATCAAACACTAAAAAATAATTGTTATCTGTAGAATGATCTACTTTTAGCATTTAATTAAAGTATGGTCCGTAATATGTAATCTTTGGAATAATGGAGATCCTTACGATGCTTACGATGGGTCTTATGAGGAAACTCCCTCATTATGGGGTCAGTCACCAATTTACACTTAAATTTCACTCCCAGTATCCAATTTCAACATGATTAGATACTAATCCATAATAGGAAAATAGATACTAAACCAAAATTGTCATTTGCAAAAAAAAAATTACGAGCAAGCCGATTTTTTCAGAATTTGTCAGCGACTGTCTTCTGAGTGTAAAATAAACAAAATCGGAAATTTTCCCCTTGCGGTTTTTGAGCAATAGGGGTGTTTTTTTAAACTGTACTACAACAAAATAATTAGACGCAAATTGTACATAAGAACATTCTCTATAAGTTCGTCTAATGCAGTTTATTATTTCCGGACTTAGCGGCCCTGTCATGAGACCTTTGGGGTGGTTTTCAAAAAGTTTGTTTTATAGCAAATTGACCCGTATGAAAGTTGTTCATAATAAATGGACAAGCAACTTTTCCTCATGATTTTTTGTGTAGCTTCATTATTTTTGGAGATAGCGTCCAGTTCCTGAACAAATTGGGGTAGTTTCATAATTTTTGTTTAGTTCTACAAATTTACCAACCTTAAAGGTGTTCATATTAAAATTACATGCAAACTTCCCTATGATATATATTTATTTCCCCAAAACGAAACATGGAATTCATCAAGTGAATGAATATTATTTTTTTTTTGAAAAAAAGACATTTAAGGCTACCACCACTTGTTCATGGTCTGGGCGCTATCTCCAAAAATAGTCAAGTTACAAAAAAAGTTCATAAGGCAAAGGTATATGTACTCTTATTTTGAACGAGCTCTCTAGGGTGAATTTGCTGAAAAAAGAGTGACATTGAAAACTACCCTAATTTGTTCATGAACTGGACGCTATCTCCAAAAATAATCAAGCTTACAAAAAAAAATTCATGAGGAAAAGTTGCTTGCCCATTTATTATGAACAACTTTCATACAGGTCAATTTGCTGTAAAACAAACTTTTTCAAAACCACCCCATAGGGCTCATGAAACGGCCGCTAAGTCCGGAAATAATAAACTTATAAAAAAAAATCATTAGGCAAATTTATACTGAATGTTCTTATGTACAATTTGCGTCTAATTACTTTTTTGTAGTACAGTTTAAAAAAAAAACACCCCTATTGCTCAAAAACCGCAAGGGGAAAATTTCCGATTTTGTTTATTTTACACTCAGAAGACAGTCGCTGACAAACTCTGAAAAAATCAGCTTGCCCGTAATTTTTTTTCACTATCTATACGGCGATACAATTTTACTGGATTATACATAAATATGACCTACTGGGTGGTTCACTTTCCATCAGAGATAAAATCTTCTTGTCTCTACATGCAGACTCTGAATTCGGAGTTTCCGCAAATCCCATTAGATTAGATTAGATTAGATTACATTTTTTTTGAGGTCGATATCGGCCTGTTTCACTGGGACTGGTTCAGATATATTGTGGTCCTCTTCTTTAGGTTACATTCTCCAGTCCTATCCATTCCAAAAAATCTAGCAATTTGGAGACTGAATCCTCCATGTAGCTCTTCGTCACTGGCCTATCATTACCTAGTACAAAGAACGGCACATTTGCCAGGCTGTCGCGCCGATATAAAATGTATTCTGTCGTATTTTCTTCAGATTGAGAAAATCTGCACATGGCTTTGTCTGTCAATACCATCAGCTTTAGATGCCTATTAAAGTTACAATACCCTGTTAGTAAATCCAGTACAGTTTTGAATGTCTTTCGCCTGTCCCATATTCTCTGGCTCTCTGCATGTACATATGATCTCAGCCTGTAGTGGCTCATGTTATGTGCATAGTATTCTGCAGTCAGCACATAAATGCCGTTTATTCCACCAACCTTTAAGAATGCTCTGATTTTCTATACATTAGAAATTTTATCGAAAAAACAAATATTGATAAAAAAGTTTGATATACTATTTTTTATGTAATCTTTTTCTGTACATTTCCAGACAAAGTTTTTCAATGTCATTTTTAATTGTAGGGCTTACTTTACCTTGTAAAATGTTATTTAATTTTTTGATATAATTGAAAAGATAAATTTTGACAAAGATATTAAAAATATTTTCATAAACATCCTCCCTGTGTTCACAAAACTCAAAATTAATTTTACACTTAAGTACGCTAACTAATCGTTTTTAATATGTTTCTTAAAAAGAATTGTAAGTACATAAGATTCTAAATATGAATATAATTTAAAAATATTATTTAAAAATTTAATATTGGCGTATTTTAGTTTTTTAACATTTGAATCGTATTCTTTAATATTAATTAGAAGATGGTGAAGGGCAGTAGGTTGGTCATGTAAATGTAAAACATTTCTCTTGCAAGCAATACAATTTGGATTTTTTTTTAAATTTCGTTTGATATGAATCCGCTTACATAAGTTAGCGCATCCATTTCAATTTTATTAATATTTAATGGTAGTACACAAACGCCGTTTTATTGCCATTTATCTGAAGAAATTTCATTTAATTTTCTTTGCGTAGAAAGATCCTGATATGCTACTAACGATTTGAGAAAGTCATCTTCACAATTCAAAGTGTTAGGATGATATTTTATATTTCCTATAATTAATGCTTTGTAATATCGCTGCTCCAGCAGAATAGTGACCGAACTGCAAAAAGTATAAATTCTCAGGGGAAGCAAAGAACGAAAATGGAACTTTGTTATTTGTTCCCAAAACTTTGCATTCATAGTTATGACTTTGGAAACATCGTATTAGTAACTTAAATATGGGTCACCACTTTAAACAGTATTTAACACAATTGAGGACCGTTTTATCAAAAGTCTCTTTATCCAAATTTTACAGGAAACGCTATTTTTAAATTAAGTAAGCCATGCAAGATTTTATAAAAGTTTCTTTTGGAAATCGTTAGTGTATATACTGTGAATAATTCTACCTTGTCATATTTATGATACTGCCTGAATGATTGATAAAAAAAAACAACCAAATATTTCCAAACTTGCTTTATCCAGGTTTATTGTAACTCAAAAATTAACATTTATTGCTTTATTGAAAAGTAAAAATAAGATAAAGTTTTATTGTGCTTCGTTATTCCCGTCTTCATTCTCCTCTTCATTCTCGCTCTCCAGCATCTCGTCATCCCTGCTGGAGTTTTCATGAGCAGTCCCGAAAAGTTCCTAGTAAAAAACGTCATCTGCACGTTCAACATACTTTACTATTTTACGTATATCAGCTATCTTAACATCTTTAACATGGTTTGTCTTTGGAATCTCTAATGCTTTGTCTAGTATCTTTAATGTGTTTACTTTTTTTTCAATACTTCTACTTCTGTAGTATCTCCAGCATACGTGGATTTAACGTTCACAGTCACCTTTCTTCCTTCCTTGAGGTATTATATTACTCTGCATTGTGTCATATTAAATGGAAGTTTGGGTTTTATTAGTTTCTTAGAATCAGTTTTATAATCGTAAGTTTTCCAATGCTCCCCCCACTTCTTTACTTGTCCGTGTCTAGAAAGTATCTCATAATATTGAGCAGGTGTTTCTATGCTTTCGAGTTTGCGAAATTCTTTTTCTATTCTACCAAAAACTCTGTCTGGGGGTATGTAGCTGTGACCGCGAATGGGATAAATTAGCTGTATTTTGAAAAAGACTTTCGATTTTTCCAGAAATCTATATAAAGCTGCTACCAGTATGGAATTTGTATTCTGCGCCGAACACGAATCAGAAAAAAGACGAAGAGCTTTAGGTTCCCTTTCTCTTTCCTCTGTAAGTATTTTTCTTTCCAAATTTTCCAGATAATTTATTAGCGCTGAAGATACTTGGTTATCTCCTTTTCCACCTTCTCTTTCTAGCCAAGTGTACAACCATATTTTATTTATGTCTATTGGATTGTCATTAATCATAATGTACAGATTGTAAACCACACTTGCCTTAAGTAGAAAACTTCTCCTATGGATAGTTTCGGAATAGGTTGGTTTTGCTGCATATCAAAAGTTATGTCAATTTCATTTTCATTCTTCTATTTCATTAACTCAAAGTATCTTTTTGCACGCAGATTGTGAATATATATATATATATATATATATATATATATATATATATATATATATATATATATATTATATATATATATATATATATATATATATAGCAGTATATATATATATATATATATATATATATATATATATATATATATATATATATATATATATATATATATATATATATATATATATATACTGCCATTACTCGCTGACGAGTATTTGACACGCATCAGAAGATGGTCACGCAAGGCGTTTTCTTTCATGAGCCTTTCTGTGACTGAAAAGCCCAATACGTGATGTTATTTGTCTACCGCACTCCGGACAAATCTCATTGCTTTGTTGCCTCTTAACTTTTTGGTTCTCGCTGTTAACTGAGTTTACATTTCTTCTCCATTGAGTTCTATTGTGAGCTGCTACTTCCCACTCATTCTGTACATTAATCCCCTTTAAGTTTTCGTGGAAAATGTCCTTGTACCTTTTGAGTTGTCCACCTGGCCTCCTCTTACCGTCTACAAGCTCACCGTAAAGCAGTGATTTTGGTATGCGGTTTTCTTGCATTCTGCATACGTGACCAGCCCTTCTTAGTCGGGATTTTGTAACCATGACTTCAATACTCTCGCAGTTAGCTTTTTCAAGAACCGATACGTCTGAGACGTGATGGAACCATTTGATTCTTAAGAGTTGTCTAAGGTGTCTCTGTTGCAACTTGTTTAATGCGTTCATGTGTCGGCGGTACGGCACCCAGGTTTCGCTCCCATATAACATAGTGGGGATTATTATTGCTCGGTACACTGCAAGTTTCGTTTTTGTGCTCAGGTCATGGTTGTAAAAAACCCTGTCTTTTAATTTCCAGAATGCTCTTGAAGCGCTGCTAATCCTGTGCTGAATTTCAGAGTCGATATTGGCCTTTTCCGAAATCAAACTGCCGAGATAATTGAATTCCGCTACATATTCCAGTAGTTCTTCTCCGATTTTTATAGCATTGTTGTGATCTTCCGGGGGAGTGCACATGATTTTAGTTTTGTCGATGTTTAGCTTAAGGCCCAAAGCCTCGTATGCCCAGGTATATGTGTTCAACATTTCTTGTAATTGCTGTACAGTTTTTGCAACTAGAGCGCAATCGTCAGCGTATTGAAGTTCTGTGATGAATTTTGTACGTGTTTTTGCCCTGAGTCTTTTTATGTTGAACAGAGCGCCGTCGTATCTGTATCTAATGCCCAATCCTCTCTCCTGCAGTTTGCTGTCCACTATAATGGAGAGCGCTGCCATGAATATGTTGAATAGGAGAGGCGCGAAGACACATCCCTGCCTAACTCCTGTATTTGTTAAGAAGGGATCGCTCAGCGATCCATGATGTGACACTCTTGACTTGTTGTTGTTATGGAGGCTTTTACACACTGTAAGGAATTTGATGGGTACTCCGAACTTTGTCATAATTGCCCAAAGTGCATCTCTGTTCACAGAGTCGAAGGCTTTTGTTAGGTCGATGAATGCAACATAAAGTTTAGACTGCTGTTTTTTTACTTTTTCCAGTAGTTGGCGGATGGAAAATATGGAATCGGCGCGGCAGTGCCGCGGTTAGTGCGAAAACCCGTTTGCGATTCTGGAAGGATTTTTTCTATATGTGAGTGCAGGCGGTTTGACATAATTTTTGCAAGAATTTTTCCTCCGATAGCCAAGAGTGAAATTCCCCAGTAGTTTCCGCAGTCTGATGCACTTCCTTTGTTCTTATATATTCACTATATTTGCATTGCAAAAGTCCTGAGGCACCTCTCCGCTTTCCCATATGACATCGAAGAGAGCCTTAAGATGTCCAATAAGTTCTTTACTTGCACACTTATAGATTTCCGCCGGAATCGCGTCACAGCCAGCTGATTTGTTGTTTTTAAGCTGTTTTATGGAGACCTTTATTTCCTGTTCTGTTATTGGGATATCTAATACATCGAGGCTGTTATACTGAGGTATTGTGTTTAGTGCTTCTATATAGGGGTTATTTTCTTGGCTGTAATGCTCTTTCCAGCGGTTTCTGATTTGCTCTTCCTCTTTTAGGAGTTCGCCATTTTGTGCCATGATTGGGCAGCTTGTCTTCTTGGTTGGGCCGTATACTTCTTTTACAGCCTCGAAGAATTTACGGTAATCGTGATGCGTGGCGTACTCTTGAATCTGATTAGCTTTTTGTGACCACCAGTTATCCTTTAGTTGGCGTAGTTTTCTCCGAAGCGTGTTGTTGGCTGCTTTAAAGTTGTCTACCAGCCTTGGGTTGTGTGGATTTGCAGTGACTGCTTGATGTGCTCTATGCTTTTGTTCCAACAAAGCCTGTATATGAGGTTGATTTTCGTTAAACCAGTTGGTTGTTTCTTTTTGTTGGACTTTCCCCAGAACAGCTTCGCTGGTTTTATGAATCGCATCCCTTAATTGTGTCCAGCCTTGTTCAGCTTCCAATATTGAGATTGAAGTTATCTTTGATGGCTTCCCGGAGGACGTCGGCGGTATTGTTGTTCTCTAGACCCCGTACGTTCAATCTGGTCATGTTGTTTTGCTTTTTACAGTGTGGATGTTTGGGTTTTAACTGGATTTTCATTTTTGAAATTAAAAGTCGGTGGTCAGTGCCGCATTCGGCATCTATTCTGGCTTTTGTGAGTCTAACATCTTTTAGATGCGCCTTCGAACGATTACGTGGTCCAATTGATGCCAGTGGCCTGATCTGGGATGTTTCCAGGTACCTTTAAACTTGTCCTTCAACATGAACCACGTATTGGTGATGCAAAGATTATACTCTGTGCATGTTGTTAATAAGCGTTCACCGCTGCTATTTACGTTTCCCATACCATGTTTTCCCAATACGTCAGGCTATATTTCCTGTTGTTTACCGACACGGGCGTTAAAGTCACCTAGCAAGATAATTCGTTCGTTCGGAATTCGTTGGAGAGCATTTTGTAGAGTTTGGTAAAATTTATCCTTATCTTCAATTTTAGCGTCTAGGGTGGGAGTGTAGGCACTAATGATGTTGACGTAAGTTTTGTCTGATATGGGATACCTTAGGGTCATAAGGCGTTCGGAGACACCAATAGGTACTTCTGTTAATTTGTTTGCAATTTCGTTCTTGATTGCAATGCCTACGCCATGAATTCTCCTGTGTGTTGCGGGTGACCCTTTCAAAAGAAGGTGTAATGCTCCCCAGTGAGACTACCCTCATCCGCAAAGCGGGTTTCGCTAAGAGCGGCAACATCTATATTTAGCCGGTGGAGTTCCTGTGAGGCCAGTGCTGTTCTCCTCCCTGGTCGATTTGAATTTATCTTGTCCAATAGAGTGCGGACGTTCCACGCCGCAAGCGTGAAACATTGATGTTTTTTGTTTCTCCGATGATACGCTCGAGTAGGCACCCCCTCCGGGAGATCCGACTGAGGGGGTATTTTACCTCCGGATGATGATTTTGTCCCACTCGAATGTTCCATCATTGATGTGTGTAAGCTGCGTGAAAAGGTTTAACTGTGACGGTTACGCTGCCGCACAGTGTTGGCTGCAACTGTAGCACGGGATGGCTATGGCACAGTGAGGACCGCGACGATAGTTCCCTTGTGCTACGTTCTCGGCCGGCTAGGAGCAGTTCACTACTCCTCTTCCCCAGAAAGATGGTGGGTCCGAGGGATATATATAGGTTATACCGCCTATACTCGGACGTCAGAGCCTCGTTTGGTGAGGTCAGTCTCACCACGTGAAGGTGAGGTTGACTTTTGGGTAAGCTAGGCTATATGTATCGCTTCAATACCCCTTGCACCCCAATTCTATACTTGGTTCTAATATCATTCTTCTTTCCCAAATCTTTTCCACTTTGACTTCAATCAATAGTTTCTTGCAAGTTGAACAAGTGTCACTATGGGGAGAGCCAAATCTAAGATTGAACTTGGTATAGAAAATTTGTTTAAATTTACTTTTTGAACAAATATGTTTTTTAGTCTTTTGCTCTTTACAGGGCCCCTATGCTTGAAAGTGCAAGAGCGGTCCTACAAGAGAGAGCTCGTATAGGAACATTCTCCTGCTCGCTACTCACATGACATGTGAAAGCCGTATTCCCGACTTCGGCGCGGCAATAGTGTGAAGTCGCGTAATGTTGCCAGTTTTCACCGAGAACATTTGAACTAGAAAATGTCAATTCTGGACCTGTTTGAACTAAAAAATAGTAAAAAACATGAGTGAGGTTAAGTACAATTGTAAATACGTTGTTTATTGTTTATGTTTATACTTTTTTGAGCGTTTTTTTTATACTTTTTTGAGCGTTTATACGTTTAGAGCTTTAATGAGTTTTTAATGCATTTTATTGTGTGATATTCAAAAACAATTATTAGCGAACTTCATGCACGAGCATGAGGAATTACGAAGTGGTAAATTTACTTTCAAGTTCACGTATAAAACAGCTCAAAGTTTATGGAAAACAATAACAAACTTTAAACAGTGTTCCAAACGGGGCTGTTAAGGATTGGAAGAAGTGGAGGAAGTTAAATATAATTATATAATGATGAAACTGTTGACAGTAATTTTATTATAATTAAGATGATTTACTTTAAAAAACCAGAGACAAAAGCTAAGAACAGCAGTAAACTTTTGCTGTAAATGTTAATAATTATACCGTTTTTTTGCGGTGCATTTATTTGTGTTAGTTCTCCCAGCAAATTTTGAAAAGTGTTTTTATCTAAATGAAAGTGTTGAATAAAGTGCTGTTCAGGCAATATAGCTAATGGGTTTTGCTGCCTAAAATTTAACCGAGGGACGTGTTCTTCAACCTGCTCTTCAGCATCTTCCAAATCATTGTTTAAAATATTCCAAACAATAATTTCTTCGTCTTCCATTTCACCAGTTGAATGTTATACTTCAGTTTCGCACCAATCTTTATAATATTATAAATAGAAGTATAGATTAAACCTTTTACAATATAATAATAATAGCTCCCGTATATAGCGTTTAACGCCTTGGGAGTAGCAAGGTACAGTTTGCTATACTAGAGTCGTTCGGTATACAAGGAAGGTAATGCGGCTAGCACTACGCTTCAACCGCCTATTATTACCTCAGGATTATGTACCCAAGTACTCATTTAAGGCTGAGTCGACCTAGGTACCCAAACTATTTTTATTTTAATAAAAATAGTCGGCTGATGAAATGCCGGGTGTGGGAATCGAACCCACTCCTTGAGATTGGTAGCACCGGGCACCTTTTAAATATTATTTGTCGAAAAATATCGGGTTGTTTTTAGAGGTTATGTAATATGTCCGCATAGTAACGCGCAAGTCATTCTCTCACATTCCTCGATTATCTCGGTTTTACCCAGTAGAACACTCCTCGAGAGAACGATGAACATTCTCCTACTTTCAAGAACGTCGAATTGTCACTTTTTTAAGAGAGCCTTCGTATAGGAGAATTCTCATAGCGTCAAGCATAGGGCCCCAGAGGCGTTCGTATATTTTTGATAAATTTAATTCCGGTGGCAGGTAAGCTCGGGTTTATTTATTACGACTATAATGACTATCTCTGCACTTATATTTTTTATGCGTTGTATTACATCTGCGGTTAACTTTCTATCATCTAGTTTCGTTCTATCACCCCCTCTTCGTTCTTTGGGCGTTTAACCGGATTCCAAAAACAAGCGAACAATCCGTGCGAGCCGATCCCTCGATACACTTAAATAAAACAAAACAATGCTACATACATTTAATAATGATTCTCCTGTGTTTGGGCTGAGAGTGCAATACAAAACTGTTTATATAAATTGTTTTTCCTTCCCAAGAGCTAATTTCCCAGAAATATTGAAATATTTGGTTACGTATTTCATTCGTTATTTGCGAACACTCAAATTTTTGTTGCGGTCCCTTAGAGTCAATCGTGTGTCCCACACACGATGGCTTTACTTTGCGCTGACCTTTAAAGGCTGTTTGCTGGTACTTTCATTCACTATTTTTCTGAAATCCTATCCTTTAAGTCTCGCTTGTGAATGTTTTGCTCGTCTCCACTGTAATGGATCTCCTTGTCCTTTACTCCTGCGTTTTTTCGCTTTTCCGTCCGGTATCATCTGATGATCTTGTTTTCCTAGTACATCATGTTCTGAGTCAGTCTCAGTTTCTGTGGGTAAACATTCGCTGCCAGTGTCACTTTCCGAAATGGATCTGGTTCGTTGGAATGTGTTTCAGTATCTGAGGTTTGACTTGTTGTATCATCGACATTATTTTCTTCTTCTCTTAGAACTTCTTCCTGATGAATAACAGTTATTGGTATATCACTGTCTGTGTTTTGTTCCAAATAATATGATTTTTCAATTATATCGGTTTCGGACTGCGGTGTTTCCCTTTGTGCCACTTCCAAGACTGTTAAAACTGGATTTTCTATCAATTCTCCATTTCTTAATAGATCTTCAACTGGCTCTGGAACCGTGCTATCTAATCTTTGAGAAGTTGAAGACTCGTAAAATTTATTTGTCAAATTGATGACTTTAGATACTTGGTGAGAGCCGACTGTATCAGAAGCTGAATCCAGGGCTAATGCCAGTAACAGCCGTACTCTGTTCGACATTTTTTAGTCACTGAAAAGAAAAATTAAAAAGATGCAATATGTCGTATGTCAATACCTAATCAGGAAAAATATCACTAAAGAAGCTATATTTTAAATGCAATATATGTCGTATGTCGCAGAGTACCATTCAATTAATTAATGGTGTAAATCAATCGTTTTTAAAGAGAAAATAAATAATAAGGAACAACCCACTTGCATTTCCTGTATTTAGAAAAATATGAATAAGAAACTTAATATCAAAAGCTGCTTTAATATAATTTACTTACATAAAAATAATTTGACGTTATATCCACAATCCAATACAAGGTATATACAGGGCTAGTCTTAAATAACTGCAAATATTTTAAGGGAAGTATATTTTAACCCCTTCATATTTTAACCCCCCAAGGTGCCCGGTGGCGTAGAGGTACAGCCTCTCGTCTACCAATCTCAAGGTGTGGGTTCGATTCCCACACCCGGCAATTCATCAGCCGACTATTTTTATTAAAATAAAAATAGTTTGGGTACCTAGGTCGACTCAGCCTTAAATGAGTACTTGGGATTCACAATCCTGAGGTAATAATAGGCGGTTGAAGCGTAGTGCTAGCCACGTTACCTTCCTTGTATACCGAACGGCTATAGTATAGCAAGCTGTACCTTGCTACTCCCAAGGCGTTAAACGCTATATACGGGAGCTACTATTATTATTATATTTTAACCCCAAAAATACATCTACGAGGTTTTTTTCGCGAAAAAAAATTGGAATGGTTTGAAAAAATGTTTGGATTTATTTTTAATTTTTAGTTAAAAACATAATATCTTCATAATATGACGACATAGGTAGCAGATTAAATTTACAAAAAAGAAAACTCAGAAAAGATCCAACGGTTCTCAAAATTTAAGCGAAAAATCATTTTTTTTAATCAAAGTAAAATTGTAGTTCAATTTCCAAGATTTTTTTCGAATGGCAATTTCCAAATTGTGTAGCTTCCATGGACGGAAAACATATCATAATAACGAATCCCTTCAATAGCGGAAGCGACTATTATAATTAAAAAATGGAATTTTAGTATTGTACTATTTGCAGCTGTCAATGGCTTTCAATCAATCTTTCAATGACAATCAAAAACCTTTTTTAAAAAATATTATTACATTACATCTCTTTAACATTTAATGGATGTTTAAAAATATATCTAAATCTTTCTCCTTTAAGTGATATTTCCGGGTGTGAAACAATGCCGAGAATTTGGTTAAAAAGATTCCTTGTTAGCGGTATCAACTCTCTTTAAACCCATCACCTGTACCATGTCGTCAACTAAATCATCTAAATTTTCTACTACGCATAAGTAAATAAATTCGGTTGTATTTCTTTTTCCTCCCATAAATTTAACTAATATGAAATCACCCTCTTTTAAATCATCCTTATTAACATTTCTAATATCTTGCGTTATTTCTTCATTATGATCATTAACATTAATTTCCTTTATTTCAGAATCATTGACTTCATCCATTGAGATAATTGATTCACTGGAACTGGATAGCTGTCTTTTACGTTTTTTCTTTCTTCTGCAGCCATTTTCTTTTTTTTTCTTCTATGACAAGTTTTTTAGCTTCTCGTAGCTGATTCCTTTTTTGTTTCTCTTCTTCCTTTTTCTTTTCTAGTTCCTCTTTTTTATGCAGATATTGAATCATTTGAGGTGAAGTTACAACCGCGTGTATTTTTACCTTAACTCTTTTTTTCTTAGGGTCTGTGTGAGCTAATGGCCAGGTTAAGTTTTTTTTAAATGGTGTTGGTATATAAACATCAGATTCCACAAGACAATCTAACACTATCCCAGTGTTAGATTGTGTTATTCCAGTCAAGGTGGTTGGAAAGCTTGGTGATGTATGAGAAGAATTGGTGGAGAAGTTTTGACAAATCTGCTTTACTGGTGTATGTTGGTTGTGCAATTCATCACTATTTCGATTTTGTGGAGATGCATTTGGATGGATTTTTTGTGGTGGTTCTTCTATATCGTTGTTCTTTATAGAATTTACTTTCATATTAGATTTTTTCCAAAGTTCATATAATGATTTATCTTCTATTGCACCTTCCCAATTTTCGTTAGTTTCTTTAAAAGCCTGAACTTTCTCTACTCCAATTTGTTTTTCTAATAAATTAAGGAACGTTTCCAGTTCCAAATTGTTTGGCGCATGAGTAGTTTTCGGATTATTATTAGATGGGGACGGAAGCTTAACTTGGTTGGGATCCCAAGGAACCAACCCACATTTCTTAAATCCATTTTCTATTATTTTTGGTGTAACATAAGGTAAAACATTTCTTAATATTTTTGGGAACTCTGCTTTGTCTACCTGTCTTCCCCCATTTTGCATCCTGAAATGTTGCACTTGTTGTCGCCATACAGTTTTCATTGTATGAAAAACTGCAACATCCATAGGCTGTAAGACATGCGTAGCGTTAGGGTAGAGTGCAATCAGTTCTATTCCATTTATGTGACAAAATTTACTTAAAGGAAGAGATACATGGGAGGAGTGTCCATCCATAAAAAAAATCACCGGAAGGGATATATTTTCTTTTTTGACCCACGGCAAGAAGATATTGCATATATATTCGAAAAATATTTCCTGAGTCAGATTTCCCTATCGCCCATTCGCTAGGCATTGCAACTGCGATGTTTTGTGGTATTCTGACAAAACGATAAACTATCATAGGTGGTGCTAACTGACCAGCTGCATTAGCAGTATAAGCACTGTAATGTTTTCCTTCTCATCGGTTCCTGCTGAAGTATAGATATTTTTACTTGCTTTTTGAGCTAGTACTTTACCTGGTTTAGGATTTAAAAAGAAAGCAGTCTCGTCAGTATTAAAGACCCGCCTCGGGTTGTCTAAAATAGTGGTTAGTTTATTTTGATCAATATAACTTTTTACTTCCTGAAACCAGTTTGATATTTCTGCCTCTGATACTAAACGTCTACTTGTAGTTAAATTTTGACTTGTTCTTAGGGAAATATTTGGATGTCTTGCACAAAATAAATTATACCATTTTCTACCTGGAGTTGTTTTCCCGCCAAATTTAATGTTATATTCAGTTGCCAGTTTTTTAACGCTATACATAAAGGTTTCTTTGGAAAGAGGAAAACCAGCTTTTGACATAGTAATAATCCAGTAAGCTAACATATTCTCTTGCTCTTCACTAAATGATGTTTTAGGGCCCATTTTAGTTTTAGCAGGTAAGTTTCTCTTATGTTTCCGCATAAGTGTTATTCGGGGAATCCCATGTTTTAGAGACGCAGCCCTATATGACATTCCGCTTCTAACGTCCGATAAAGCATTTGTCATGCTTTCTTCGGAGTATTTTAGAATTTTTTTAACCTTAACCATACCTAGACAAAAGAAAAAAAAATTCCAAACAGCACCCATTGTGGACAGTTTTATAGTGGACATGGGATGTCCACCATAGGTTCCTGCTTTCGTATTATAAAGAAACTCTTAGCCATCTAAATAACATTAAAATAACATTGTGTCCCTCCTAAAATACTTTAAAATTCAGTTGTTCCTATAGTGAACATGTCATGTCCTCAAAAGGAACATTTATTGTTTAGTGTTCCTAAAGATGACACTCCCTTTATCTAACCTTAAAATTGTTATTCAACAAGAATTCTACTGAGAACTAAATAAAATGAATAATATTCTTTGAGGGTAATATGTCATATTTTGATTATTATTAAAATCAAGATATAAAAAAAAGAAAAAGTTAGTACTTACTGGTTAATTTTTTGGTAACAACCGCTTGTAAAAAGAGTCAAAAAGGTGCGTCATCAACATAAAGTGTCTTTGTTCAAATGAGGTTATGTCTAAAGGCGCGGGAAATGTACCCTGTTAATAACGATGTTAGACAGTGGTGCCAAACTGTTTATTTTTTCATGGAAACCTATGACTGACTTGTTTTAAGAAAATGAAAAATGAGTGTCCACTATATGAGCTATGTCCATTATAGGTGACTTTACCTTACTGAAACTTTGGTTAAAAACTAGAGTGAATTTAACTTTATTAATAGGGGTGAGTGGGGGAATTGCGAACACCTAAGAGAGAACTTAAATAAATCGAAAACAAATTATGAAAGAGTTACTATATATTGCTGTGAATTTACATAAACTAATCAATCTTAAGTTCTCATAATCAACGTAGATAAATCTCAAAATAAAATTAAATTATAACAATAAATAGAAAATCTTGGTGTCCGGGATTACCCCGTGGTCCGTGGGGTAATCACGAACACAGTCTAATTGGAATAGAAGTCACCACTCGTACAATTTTCGTGAGCCCACGAACCACATTTATAGCATTGTATCCAATCTTCGTTGGGAATGATCTTTGTACTTTTATGCACTTCCTTTGATCTGCTCCTTATTTTTCTCCTTTTCTTCTAGAATATCTTTCGTGGGAGTTCCGGTTATTATAACTGAATGTTTTTTATATACGTCTGTGTGCTCAGTCAATCTCAATCAATAATTGTCGGTGATCTTAGCGAAGAAGCTGATGCTATCTCCATAACAGGTTTCACTAATCTTTCAGCATTTGATGTTGATACTGCATCTTCGAAGTATTCATCAAATTTAGTTGTATCTAATGGCCAAATACCGGCTGCTCGAAAACCGCTTGCTGCTTTCTCGATATTATGATGCGATTGAAAGCCTTTGTAAAAATTCGACTATTTCGTACTGTGTAACTGCCAATATTTGTATTGAACAAGCCGCACTCTTTGTTATATGCAGCTTTTAGTGGCCCAAAATATGTCAAGTCTAGTCGCTGCAGTCGATGTGATGTGTGAGGCGGAAGGGATAACATTATTCCTTTCTGGCGACAAAGCTGATAGCTAGCAAGGCTGATATGGCTTTCATGGTTGTCTCGAATAAGATAATAAAGATGTGCTTAGCAAATGAAATGAAATGATGTAACCAGTGCACGAAAAGGTCCTCGTTGATCCAACCTGAATCGCTAAATACTGCTACAATATCGGTATTCCCTCCACGCAACAGTTTAGCATTCATTCGCTTCCTTTTAAAAATAAAAAACAGAGGAACATACTGTCCTGAAGCACTGAATGCGCAAACAGCTGTTGCTGTACTGCCTCTTTCGCCACTTGTTGCCATACCCACTTGTTTTTGAACCTTCGGTGCTAAAATCCTTGAATTTCTTTGGTCCCTAGAAATGCCTGTTTCGTCGACATTATAATGTATATGCGATTAGCATCAAAGTGGTGTTTTGCTTGCAAAGCTTCCAAGTTGTTTTTGTCCAAAATTTTCAGTTCGGTTTCATTAAAAGCTGTTATTCTATTGATAGAGGTAGCCTCAGGTTTACTTAGCGAAATGTTAGGACGTCTTTTTTTAAATCCGTAAAACCCGTCTTTTCCTGCCATTTTGGTCAAAATTATGCTTCAATTTATTTATTTCAGCAAATTGGTACGCTAATTTACGCACCTTCTCTATTGTTAAGCCATATTTTTTTTACTGCTCTTTATGATATTCGCACCTTTAAAACAATGACGTAAGTGCATAAAACCGATTTCTCAGAAAAGGCGATTTTTTTTATTTCTTATCGCTAGTTAACCGAGCAGCAGTAATTTTCCAAGAAATCTGGAAAGTTGTAATAATATAGAAAATATATGCTTTTTTCAGATAGTGCTGTCGGTTTTTGGATATTTCCAAAAAATAGCAGCTACAGCTTCTTGAAGCTGTAGCTGCCATTTGTGACCTTCATTGACCTTCCATTTGCGTCATTCTTTTTTTGGGACTTTTATTATTTATGAAATTCTGACACTATTTTAGTCAAAAAATATTTTAATAAACTTTATATTGTACAAACTTTTATGTTAAAATAAGTATTTTAGAACAAGAGAAAAGTTACAAGAAATAAAATAGCTTAAAAATGCTACTAAAAACAGGTCCATAAAACTTAATATGGAATAATGTTACTCTGTATTAAACTTTGTATATCTGCACTTACGTGCTTAGTGCTTCTTATTTGCACTTACTGGCAATTTCGAATTGTATGCGGGTTTTAAAATTATATTTTTTATAACCCTTAATCCATAAGAACGGCTCGGCTGTTGACGATTTTAGTCTGGACATGTTGCCATTCCGCATCATTATAGCTTGTCTTGTAGAAGTAACAATCACTACCTTTTTCAAAACGTAGCATTTTGATGTCTGACATTTTAATCTGTTCACCATATACATTTCTTGAGTAATTGAAGGCCATCTCATCACTTAGAAGCTTCAAGTCCATTAAATCTCCGAAATTCATTTCTCTAACATTAAAAGGATTACCTTTTTTCTTTGCCGATCTTATTAGAGAAACGTACTGGTCAGGTACGTATATTGGCGCAGATTTTTTTGCCTTGAGCGGAAGATGGACTTTACTTGCAACTTTTCCACTGCATATAAGTACATTCCTATTATGAATCTGAAATTAATTTAATAAAAATTATTATTTTTATGAGCTAATTATAAAATTATTACTGCATAGGTGATGCGATTCTTACCGGTTTTTCTGTTGACCACCGCAATTATCTGTATAAAACCAAACTTCAGTATCAGCCCGAATATTCGCTAGATCTTCAAGGAATATTAAAACGCAGGATCCAATCTCATTAGCGCCTCTATGCCCTAACCCTTCGTGCCAAAAATAACACACTGTTTTGTCATTTTGTATCTCAGATATTATCTTTAAATAATGTAAGTTACATCGCGTTGGTACACGCACCGGCAAAGCCGGAGCCGTTGCCGGAGTCGTCCCCGGCGTCGGCACCGTGTCGGTGATGTCTTTCACACGTTCCGGCAATTATCGGCACCGGTACAGTTTATAATTCAGTAGATATTTTTTCACCGCAAAAGAAAGATGTTTGTTACTATATCAAATAGAAGTATCTCTTTGGTTTATTGTACCTTAGGAGGAAATATCAAAAAAGAAAGAATCCCAGACGATTTTGGATACATCCCTTGTTGACTGTTAGGTACATAGAAGGCAATTTTTATACTCTCTTTGAAAAACTTACCAAGGACAACAATACATTTTTTAATTATTTTTGTATGCGTATATCTTAGTTTTGTAAGCGAAAGTATAAAGCACCAGGATAATGTGATGATAATGTAATGAGAATGAATCTCTGTTCCTCCCAAAAAAATGATTGCTGTATCAATAATGTAAATTAATAAAAATGCTTTTTATTCGACATATTATTTTTTATTATATTATATACTCAACACCTGGTAGTAGTTAACACTATCTTAGAGATAGCGCATTTTTAAAAAATCATTGCAAGGTTCATCTGCCGGTGGAAAGTGTTGATTATTTTGATAGAGATTACCTTGTTGATGCGGATTAGGTTGAGTAAGTGGGAAGGGGTTATGTGAAAGTAGTACAGAATGGGATGATGAAGAAAGAATATTTGAAGTATTAGAATGTAGGAAAGAATGCTGTTGATGTGATGCTGAAGATGAAGATGAAACTGAAGTTTGACCTGAGGAATACGTCGTTAATGGAGTCTGTGATGTTTTGTGTTTTTTAATTTCTTATATTAACTTTAGCACACCCATTCGAAACTCCAATTTTTCATCATCTGCCATTTTTCGTACCGCAGGAGTAATAGAAACAAAAAATGCTTCGTCCTCGTCAGATGGATTTTCTATTGCTTGCAGTAGTCGTCTATCAATGTCTTCTCGGTTTCGTGATCTTTTAGGGGCATTGCATGTTTCCCTCGATGTTTCCATACTTCTTCCTGCAACTTCACGCTTTTTTGAGCCACCCTATAGCAGTTAAAATATTTTCCTGAAATACATCCTCGTGCATACCTTAGGTCTGCACTTAAAGAAAATTCCCAAGTTTTTTATTTTAGGAGCTTCAGATGCCCGACGCACTATTGCCGGACCATGTATATGGTATATTTTGTGTCATATTTTCCCAGATATAAGCTAAAAAGTCATAAAAGTGACATTTAACCCCTCCCCTCTTCTCTAACTCATCGTCTATCTTCGGGGACTTTTGACACATATCAGCCCAAGTCTAGAGGAATCAATTAAAACCATTTTCAAAACTGTGGGATTTTTTCCACCGATTTGTCTAATTTGACTGGGCTATCAATAGGCAGGTCACAAACAGCACCGTGATCCAGAGAATGCAAAAGGAACTAGAAATCGTACATAGTGTGAAAGTGAGAAAAATGGCATACCTTGGGCATGTGATGCGTAATGATAAATACCAACTTATCCAACTGATACTGCAGGGCAAAATAGATAGTAAAAGAGGTCAGGGACGCCGACGAACATCATGGCTGAAAAATATTAGACAGTGGACGGGAATGACGACCGTACATTTATTCAGGGCGGCTGTCAATAGGATTATGTGGACCAACATAATTGCCAAAATCCATAGAGGATAGGCACTCAAAGAAGAATTAATAGGCTCTTATATCTCATAATAGAGAAAATTAGTAAATCTGACACCGGGTCTGACATCAGTTTCAGGAAGTCTATTTCTGCAAAAGACAAGCTGGTTATTACTTTACGATCCTGCAGGGGAAAGCTACAAGACCTTAATGTACAATTATAGTGTACATGACACTACCACTCCACTGTTTATTCCAGAAATGTGTGAAACCATTTATGAAGCACTAAAAGATGAATATTTACGTGCATATATTCTTAAGACAGTATTGTATATAAATAGGTATAGTGATTTAATTCCAGGTTCCAAGTACTGCAGCTGAATGGTTTCCAATAGCAAGAGAGTTTGAAGAAAAATGGAATCTCCCAAATAATCTAAGTGCTCTTGATGGAAACACATTCTGATCCAAAATCCTACTAGTCAAGGGTCGGCATACTACAACTATAGGCACACATAGTATTGTTCTTTTTGCATTGGTAGATAGCAATTACAAGTTGACATATGTTAATATTGGTACAAATCTCGGTACAATGGCAGAATCTCTGATAGTGGAGTTTATAGGGAGAGTGATCTATATGAAGCGGTTGAAAATAATAGATTAAATTTTCCGGAGGATAAACTTCTACCATTGTGAACAAAACATGTACCTTTCGTGATTGCTGCATTTCTACTGTCAACGCATATTCTTAATCCATACCCATTTGGACAGATGAGTCAAGAAAAAAGAATTTTTAATTGCCAGTTAAGTAGAATAAGAAAAATAGTGGAAAATTCTTTTGGAATTTTGGCAAATCGGTTTCGCATTTTAATAACAACCATCTCTTTAAAACCAGAAAAGACAAAAAAATAGCAGAAGTTTGTGTAGCTTTGTGCCATTTTTTAAGGGAAGAAATGAAATCTGCTTATATAAGTGAGAATACAGATAATATTGATAAAAGATACAGATTTGTTTATGGCTTAAGAAACAGGGAAGAAACCGAAGCAGAATGGAAGCATTGACCACTAGAGAGGAATTTATGACATATGTTAATGGACCAGGGGCCGTTCCTTAGCAAGAGAATATGATTTTTTTTAATTCCTTAGGATTTGTTTATGTTAATGTTCAGAATAAAAATATGCTTAAAAATCATTTTTAGAAATAATTTTTTCATACTTAACAGTCAATGAGAAATATGGACAAAATATGGGAAAATTCTTATGTGTTTCAAAAAAAATTTGATAGTTGGATCAATTTTTTAATTGTTAGCCTATAAAATTTTTTTTATAAAAAACTGTTTTTATTTATTTTTTATTTGCTTATACTTTGATTTATCTACTTTTTCTTGCACTATATGTTTGACAGTCTGCCTGTCAGCTCCACAGTCGCATGCGGCTGAAGGGACTTTTCCCCACCTATTTAGAGAGTCGGCACATCTTCCGCAGTTAGTTCTGATGCGGTTAAGAGTTGTCCATGTTCGACGGGGAAGGTCGAATCCTGCAGGTTCATTAATCCCGCGGAATGTCCCCAGGCTAAAACTGCATACGATATATGAGACTGGAATAATGCATAATAAGCCGTTACCGGTACAGTCGGGGATACACAAGCAGAGAGATTCCGGATGACATACACTGTTTTTTGTCAGTTTTCTGGCTACTTGGTCAATGTGGGCCCCAGTGCAAACCCAGATCCAATGTAACGCCCAGGAACATGGCCTCTGGTGTTTGATCGATCCCGTTAATATCCCGCAATGAACAAACAATTTCTTTGGTCTTGCCCGTGTTGAGCAGAAGTCTGTTTGCTCGAAACCACTCGCCTACCTGTCTCAATGCCGATTCCGATGCCAAAATTGTACTTCCGAGAGAGCAACCGATACTTGTGATAGTTGTATCATCAGCGAAGAGAGTACATTTTGCAGTAACATTTGTTGGTAAGTCATTGATATAAATTAAGAACAACAGTGGGCCTAAAACTGAACCTTGGGGGACCCCAAGATTTACTACTTTCTCCCCTAATGTCACATGTCACCCTCACACCTCACATGCTGTGACCTATCCTTAAGGTATGACGTCATCAACTCAATACTATCATTACAGAAGTTATAAAATTTGAGTTTATTCAAGAGGATGTTGTGGTCGACGCAATCAAAGGCCTTGCTCAAATCGCAAAGGACCACCTTACTATATTGTTTATTATGAAAGGCTTCAATTATTTGGGATGTCAAATCCAATACAGCCATACCAGTACTTCGGCAGCTGCGGAACCCAAACTGGCAGTCAGTGAACAGATTGTTTTCTTCGAAAAAAGCCATCATTTGAAGTGCCATACATTTTTCAAATATCTTAGATACAATAGGAAGCAATGATATAGGTCTATAATTGTCAGCCAAATTTGGGTCTCCCTTTTTAAAAATAGGTGCTATTACCCCCCTTTTCAAAATTCGTGGGAATACGTTTTCTTTTATACAGTGGTTGATCAGTTTGGCCACAGGCACAATAATTATATTCTTGATCGTCTTTATTAATCTTGTGCTAAGTCCAAAGATATCCGCACTCTTCTTGTTCTTTAAGTTATTGATTACAGAACGTACATCATTAAAAGATACTTCAGAGAAGTTAAATTGCACAAGCGGAGGTGTCATAGATAACAAGTATGATATAGAGTTGTTAGCTGAATTTGGAATGTTTCTTCCTATATTTTCTGCAATACTAGAAAAGAATGTATTAAAATCGTCCGGTGTAAGAGTATTTTGGCAGGTATCCCCAGATTTACATCTATGTGAATTAATTATTTGCCACATTGTTTTGGCAGGGGTTAGTCGAGCTTTGAATCAGAGCATCGTTATTTTTGATTTTAGCTGTCTTATTTTATCCTTATATAAGGATCTGTACTTCTTGTATTCTTGACCATTAGTATACCCATGTTCACTCATATCTCTTAACAACTTCAGCTGTTCTCGCATATATTTCAGTTCTGCATTGAACCAAGTGATATTATTTGCCTGATCAGACCTAATAGTGTATAATTTAACAGGAAAACAATCAAGATAGGCTATCTCCAAAATATCCATAAACTTATCAACTTTTTGTTCTGCAGTGAGACTCTCCGAGTTTATAAAATCCCAAGATACAAGTTCTAACCTATTATAAAACTGAAATAATCCCATCTGTGTGATAGGTCTGACACATCTCTTGGTCTGCTTGATTTCTATACCCTTCATTGAAAATCCCACAATCTGTCCCTTATGATCCGAAACCCCCATATCAACAACACGGGCATCATCAATTTCAATATTATCGCTAACAAAAATACTGTCAAGACAAGACTCACTTCTCGTCGGCTCAAAGATTGTCTGCCACATCCCGAAGCCATCCAAGAGATCAGACAGACGAACACGGGCAGCTTCAACTGTATTAAAATGGACATTAAAATCACCCGTCATAATAATACTCTTATTGTGCCCATCCCTAAAAAAAGTCTCTCAACTGAGTTTAAGAAAGTGTTGAGAGATCCTGAGGGAGATCTGTAAATATTAATAATGTACAATTTTAAAATATTAACATAAGCACAACAACATTCAAAGTCTTTATCAGTATCTACACCATTATTCAAATTTTGATGAACAACTTCTGCTGCGAGGCTATCCCTAGTAAAGATCGCTGTTCCTCCTCCAAGAAATTGCTTCCTGGCTGAAGAACTCCTAATAGAATACCCTTGGATCTTCAGAGTTTTTATTTCTTCATCCTTCATCCAGTGCTCCGTGAAGCAAATGATATCAATGTCCTTGTCCACCACATAGGCTTCTAGTTCATCCACCTTTTTCCTTAAGGAACGGACATTAATATGTAGTATCCTCAGCGTACAATTACTTGGTTCAGCGTACTTTGTTGGTTTTGTGCCTTCCTCTGGCGCTGTATCTCAATACAGCATCCTAAAAAGAAATTGAACTATTCAAGTGAGGAACCTAATAATAATTTAGCTTATTACAAACGAGTAACATTATGGACTAGCAAGCGAATGCTATAAGAATGTAAGAATTGTCATGGTATGCCCAGACTGAGTTATTAATTTAAATCATAAGATTTTTTTAAACAAACTTACTGGCCAAATGCTGAATTTTTTCTTGTAGGTGCTTGGTGTTTGGTATAGTGTTGTCAAATATCGATACTTTGCGATACTAGTATCTATTCGATACTTTCAATCCTAGTACCCATACTTTGTATTCCTTACTGAGTACTCAATTGCTGAAGTATCAAAATAGACTAGTAGTTAGAAGTATAGTGAGTGTATCGTTTGATTTTGATATCCCATAAGTTGTATTCGTTATTGAGTACTCAATTGCTGAAGTATCAAAATAGATTTTATTAGTTGGAAATATGGTAAATGCATCCTTTGATTTTGATATGTTTAAGAATTGTGATTAGGTTAATATAAATAATAATCCTATTTATATGTGGATTGGTTAACGAATGGGCATTTATATAAAAGAAATAACAAAATAGAAACTTCATATTTTATTTTTAGCTAAATTAATATAATATAATAAAGTAAAATATAATTAATCCTTTTGGCCCCTTTTTCCGCTACTCGTATTTTTGTTCATTTAAATTAATAATTGATTTGAATGTAAAAATATAATTTTTTTGACATTGGTACCCTTCAATCTGTTTCTTCGGTCACTGATTAATTGACCAGTTTTGTGGAAAAAATCCTCTCAGAAGGTACCGATGTCGCTACTGCCAATAAATATTTTTTTTACTAGCACGCTTAGATTAGGGTACAACATGGTTCTAGCCTTCCACCACTCAAGAGGGTTTAATTTCCTTGACTTAAATGGTTGCAAATCTTTTATAATCATATTCAAAATTAAATTATTAATTTTTTGTTGTCGCACTAATGAAATTGGTCGTGAAACATATGATTCTAGAGAAACTTGTTCAGTTCTTTTTTTTTTCTTTGAAACGGTTGAACTAGAAATACTGTTTTTTTCGTCGTCGTTTGTTAGGGCTCTTTTAGATATACCTAATAAAAAATAAAAACTTATTTATTTTCTATACTGATTTAATTTGCAATAAAGTAATATTATCTTCGTTATTGTTTTTATCTTGATTGTTATTTAATCGAGAACTATATTGTACGGTATTTGTTTCTTGTAGTAATACTGTAGGATGTCTGGAACTTAGGTGCTTTTTAAAATTACACGTAGCACCTCCTCTATACGAATATTCGGCATAAATTGCACTTGGCTTTATTGTCTGATATCTGGCTAAAATGTAGCCATACCTGGCCTCTTTTAGCGATGAGCAGTACTTCTTGAACTTCAGCTCGTGGAACGGTATGGTCAATCTTTTCTGTAGAATCTTCCAATATTATTTTCGATAGTTTAAATTAGCCAGTAAAAGTTTTTACGTGTATAAAAAAACAGTTAAAATTAAATCAAATTGGAAGAAAGTGCTGAACAAGAAAGAGTAGCAGGTTCTTTTCTAACAACTTATAAAAAACACCACGTGCAGAATCAACCGATTATAAAGGGCAGTTAGATAAATTTGAAAAACAAGAAGGCGCGAAAACCTCTCGCCCCCGCGCCGGTCTGTGTTGCCGGTTGTCACATAATTATCAAGTCTTGACATAAATTTTGTATTGTTCGGATAATAGAACTTATTACCTACAAAAAGTAGTTTATAATAACACCAACAAAACGTACAGTTTGTGTTTGAGGCATGTTTTAACATCCAGATTCCACAATAGATATATGTTCTCACAAAAAGTCCAACATCTCAAAACACCACTATTTAGGTTCGTACACGAGATTAAAAGATGTTCCAGAACGCTCAATCTTTTTGACAATATTTAGTTCTTGAAAACACGTGGTACGAAGTCCATGGGCCTTCTTTGTAAGATCTGATATCGGAGTCAAACTTGTTTGGTGTGTTTTATTCAATTCATTACATATTTTTTGTAAAGCCTTGTTGCGAGCGTTTCTGTCAGCAGCGTAGCTAGGCGTGGGCTAAATGGCGACGGCCTCGCACTTAAATGGCCTCGCGAGGCCTCTTTAAATGCGATGACACCAAACTTAAAATCCCCGTTTGTTATAAAAATTAAATAAAAAGTTAAAAAAATATTGGCCACACTCGTCACTTTTCTGAATATGAAATAACAACAAAACATAACTTTTAATTTTACGCTTTAAAAAGACATTGTAGCCTTTCGCTTATTTAAACTTGGCGCCTGTGACACGAGTGGGGATCCGGTGCATCGAACTGAAAGAGAAAAACAGAGATGGCCATAGGTAGTGAAGCACCGAGAGCTTCATTATCTCGCCTCTCGGTGCTTCATTACCTACGGCCATCTCCATATTCATATATTCAAATTATTTATTATCTATATAATATGATTTGACACTCTGTAACCACTTAAGTCGTAAGTCGTATCAATGAAAAACAGCTAAATAATCACTATTTAAGATAGAATTGCACAAGATATAGTAGTGGGGTCGAACAAATGTCTGTTACATTAAGATACGTACCGGTGAATACGCCCACCGGTGAATTAGAAGAACATTTTCTTAGTTTTTTAGCAGTGTCAGAGACAACAGGAGAGTTTTTAACATAGCTCATACTCGATGAACTTGAAAAACATCAATTAAATATTCAAAATTGTAATGGTCAACAGTTGGAAGGTTGTTTTAGTAGACGCAGCCAATACATCATCCACCGGAAAAGTGTTCTTTAGTTTCATCCAAAAGATATATTGCACACTCTCTTCAAAAGTGACACAAGTCAAAAAAAAACTAATTTTACAGCCAAATAAAAATATTTTGATTGTGTAAATCAAGATTTTTTTGATTTAGGAAGCGACATTCGAGAAGTAATTTATTTATATTTAGTAGGTATATACAGGGTTGTTCACCACATACGACACGGAATATTGTAGCTAAACGGTGAGATTTTTACAAATTGTAAGTTTTGAGTTCGTTGAAGGAATTAGAGCTACAATTTAAAAATATTTTCACAAGATACAGCGTGTCCCAAATAAATAAAAAATATCAAAGTTTTATTTTTTTTATTACATTTTTAGTTTCTACGATTAAAATAAAGGTAAATTTGATTAAGGTTTATTACGCTTAAACCTAACCGTTTTTGAAATATTTTCAATTTTATGAAATTGCAGTAAAAATTTTAAGGCTTCATATCTCCAAGGGTATCAAAGTTTTTAATACTAAATATTTACTGAAGTTTATTTATTGATCAGTTATTGTGTTGCAATAATAAAAATAATACTACCTTATACAGAGTGTCTAAAAATTTATTTTAAATAATTATTAGCTTTAAACGGCAATAACTTGTTTAATTTAAATAGAACACCCTGTATAGTTTATGAGAATCAGATGCATAATTTAATTGTCTATCAAATTGTATTATACCATTTTTTACCTATCTCTTCAAGTTTCCATACAAAATGCATTTTCTTGTAATTTAGAACTTATTTATCAGTATACCCATGGAATACTGACATTTTAGATTATTTTCAAAGACGTACCAAATTTTTAAAGAGTACAGATACTAATATTGTCGATATAATTCGTTTATTTCATTATAAAAAACTGTTTAAATATGTGTTAAAGAGGACCAATTAATATGATTCCAGTATTCAAACTACATACTGACTATTTGCGTTGATTAATAATAATTGTCCCAAATACTAAAAAAATGAGTATGTGTATTAGACAGTGTGGTAAAAGTAACACCTTAAAAATGATATTTCATTTTTTTAATAAATGCTTATTTATAACGACAGAGACGTTCATTTTCATAACTTATTATTATATTGATTTCTGATTCAAATCCACATTTATTTAAAATAATTTATTAACGAATATGTAATTAATTACTATTTGGGCGGAAATAATGGTGTTATATTTAATTTATAGAATACTCTTTTATAACGTTTTAAATAGTTTTCTTTTTGCATACAAATGGGCTAGTAATATCTATCGTTTTTAGCAAAATGATAATATTACTGGCCTGTACATTTATTGCTTTAAAAACTAAAAACAATCTAAAATGTCAATACTCCATGGGTATATTGATAAATGAGGTCTAAATTAAGAAATTGCAGTTTCTACGAAAACTTGAAGGGATAGGTAAAAAATGGCATAATACAATTTGATAGACAATTAAATTGTGCATCTGATTCTCCTAAAATATACAGGGTGTTCTATTTAAATTAAAGAAGTTATTGGTGTTTAAGCTAGAAATTATTTAAAATAATTTTTTAGACACTCTGTATTAGGTAGTATTATTTTTATTATTGCAACACAATAACTGATCAATAAATAAACTTCAGTAAATAATTAGTATTAAAAACTTTGATACCCTTGGTGAAATGAAGCTTTAAAATTTTTACTGCAATTTCACAAAATTGAAAATATTTCAGAAACGGTAAGGTTTAAGTGTAATAAACCTTAATCAAATTTACCTTTATTTTATTCGTAGAAACTAAAAATGTAATAATATACAGGGTGTTCCATTTAAAAAAACACAACTTTGATATTTTTTATTTATTTTGGGCACTCTGTATCTTGTAAAAATATTTTTAAATTGTAGCTCTAATAGTCCTTCAACGAACCCAAAACTTACAATTTGTAAATATCTAATCGTTTAGCTACAATACTCCGTGTCGTATGTGGTGAACAACCCTGTATAGTGAAATTAATTTGGGCACTTTTTTTTGGCAAAATACTATTTGTATGTTTTTTTTTTAAATTATGAATTGTGTCACTTTTGAAGAAGAACTCGGTAATAAAACTACAGGTTAGTTGAAACAATAATTTATTTTTAGAGCAAAAAGCTAACAAAGAATATTAAACCATTACCTAAACTATAATTTATTTTACAGATTAAACAGTTAAACTTTGAAAAAAAAGTTTGTGGCATTTGGGAATTTGATGTTTTTGTATCAGAGATAATAGATCTTTTTTTATTCTCCTTAATTTTTATTGGAACGTTATAGGCCCCCTGAATGTTTGGAATGTTGGTGACCTTTTTCCGAGCCAAATCAGTTTCAATAAAATTTTCTTGGGAATACGACGTTTTATAATAAAGTGCGAAATAAATCGAACTCTCATTATTTTAAACATTTTGACCTCACTTATTTTTACCGTCGTGAACCTTAGATCTAACTTATCTGTTTTTGATGGAATAAAATTCAGAAGGACTTAATTCATTTACGTGGTAAGGTTTACCTCGCTTTTTAGCGTTTCGTATTATTTGCGCATACTGAGAAGGAATGTATATTGGCCCCGATTTAAGAGACCTTTTTACTTGTTTCTCAATTGTTGAGTGGACGCTATCGCCCTCGTTTTGGGTATGCCCAGTTATCAAATATTTTTGGGAGATCGAGTTTATTATACTGAATTTCATTAAAGCATAAATGTATGTTGAAACCATGTATTTATTTTTTTGTTGCCCACAACAATTGTCTGAAAAAAATACAATGTCCACCTTATTTTCTTTATCTCGGATATCAGCCACAACTTTTTCTATAAATTTTAACACGCAACTAGCGATTTCCTCAGCGCCACAATTTCCTTCTCCTTCATGCCAAACATAATATTCGGTTGCCCCTGTTTTTAACTGTGAAACGGAAAAATTAAAACAATTTAATCTCGATTTATAATAAAAGCTAGAAACATCACCACGCTGGCATTGTAATACCGCCTGGAGATCGTAAACGGCTACGATATACCTGTCACATGCTGCTTGTTAGTCTTTCTTTTTTTCAGCACGAGCTAGTTGCTTTTCTTTTTGGTGTTCGTTGTAACTATCTACCAATAGTTTTTTTTCTTTCTCTTGGCCTTCGGCATTATTAAAACCAGCGCACAGATCACATTGGTCTTTTTTGGTACAAAAAATCCAATGTTATAATCATGATTAAATATTTTTGTATACATTTGCAGATTCCTAAATTGAAGATTCTGGTTCTGTCTCTCTTGTACGTAATCTCTATGTAAATCTGATATTGTTTTGCCGCCTTCAATAAACTCTCTTGATGTTTGGGCTCTACGGTAATGTGACTCATTGATTGGATATGAAAATGGATACTATTTTTAATGTCTTCCCCTACATAACAATGATTTGTATGCTTTCGTCGAAGGTCCGATTGAACAAAACCGTTGGCATCCTTTTTTGAAGTACAGTTCTTATTGGTCTATCATTTATGTCCAACGTTGCTTTAAAAAAGAACTTGCATACTCTTAAGCATGTTTCGTTGACGGTTAAATAAAATGCATTACTTAATTTACGGAGATTCTGAGTACTGCTGTATCTATATTTCGGTTTTATTGGACTTTGTTTTTCTAAGTCAGCTAAACCCCGATAGTTTTTGAAAATATTATCTCTGTCACTTTGGACAATTTTTAGAGAACAACCAATTTTGCATTTGTCACCACATGGAGGTCTAATTTTTCTAGCCTCATACCACAGATAACATAACCAGATGGCTCCTTATTACGTGTTAAAAATCTTAGAACAAAAATCACCTTTGATTTTAAAAAACTAAGGTGACTGCAGGATACTTTCGTAATTGTTTAGGTTTCACCTCTTTTGCACAGATAACTAACTAACTAACTACACTTCGGTTGCGTGGTTGTCACACGTTATATCGAAATATATTTCATTTTATTTATGAATATATAAAATTAAAAATTATGTAACTTACAAACATGAAATAGGTGTGTTAAATTAGTATACAGGGTGGCGCCTCCCATAAGTCGCGGAAGCTCCAAGGAGAACGGTAGTTTATATCGAAATGAAATTTTGGCAGCATGTGTAGTTTAACTGAAAGCATTTTATAAAAATATATAGAATTATACAGGGTGTCCTCAAAAAAAGTTACACATCAAAGTTGTGTTTTTTTTCTAGAAATCAATTAAATATACAGGGTTGTTCACCACATACGACACGGAGTATTATAACTAAACGGTAAAATTGTAAGTTTTGGGTTCGTTGTAGAACCATTAGAGCTACAATTTAAAAATAATTTTAAAAGATACAGGGTGTCCCAAATAAGTAAAAACATAATAATATTGCAAGCCCATTTGTTACAAACAGAAAACTATTTAAATCTTTGTAAAAGAGTATACCTATTAAATACAATTTCCTCCAAAAATTTAATTACATACTATTTTAATTAATAAATTATTCTAAATAAATGTGGATTTGACTCAGAAATCAATATAATAATAAGTTACGAAAATGAACGTCTCTGTTATAAAAATAAGCATTCGTCAAAAATTAAAATAAAATTTATACTGTCTAATGCACATGCAAAATTCAGTTTTTTAGAATTTCTGGCCCATCACTTGTGTTCCCTGGTTTTAGTATTGCAATGATTTTTTTTCAGCACGAGCTAGTTGCTTTTCTTTGTGGTGTTCGTTGTAACTATCTACCAATAGTTCTGTCTCTTGGCCTTCGGCATTATTAAAACCAGCGCACAGATTACATTGGCCTTTTTTTGGTACAAGAAATCCAATGTTATAATCATGATTAAATATTTCTGTATACATTTGCAGATTCCCAAATGGAAGATTCTTGTTCTGTCTCTCTTGTACATAATCTCTATGTAAATTTGATATTCTTTTGACGCCTTCAATAAACTCCCTTGATGTTTGGGCTCTAAGGAAATGTGACTCAATACACGGGATTGACTGGATATGAAAATGGATACTATTTTTAATGTCTTCCCCTAGAGAACAATGATTTGTATGCTTTTCCTCGAAGTTCCGATTGAACAAAACCGTTGGCATCCTTTTTTTGAAGTACAGTTCTTATTGGTCTATTATTTATGTCCAACGTTGCTTTAAAAAAGAACTAGCATACCCTTAAACGTTTTTCGTTGACGGTAAAATAAAATGCATTACTTAATTTACGGAGATTCTGAGTACTGCTGCATCTATATTTCGGTTTTATTGGACTTATGTGACCAGCTGTGTACTGCCTTTTTTAGCAGACGTTATATCGAAATATATTCAATTTTATTTATGAATATATAAAATTGAAAATTATGTAATTTACAAACATGAAATAGGTGTGTTAAATTAGTATACAGGGTGGCGCCTCTAATACGCCGTGGAAGCTCCAAGGAGAACGGTAGTTTATATCGAAATGAAATTTTGACAGCATATGTAGTTTAGCTGAAAGCATTTTATAAAAATATATACAGGGTGTCCCCAAAAAAGTTACACATCAAAGTTGTGTTTTTTTTTTCTATAAATCAATTAAATATATAGGG
Organism: Sitophilus oryzae; assembly: GCF_002938485.1. Classification (NCBI taxonomy): domain Eukaryota; kingdom Metazoa; phylum Arthropoda; class Insecta; order Coleoptera; family Curculionidae; genus Sitophilus; species Sitophilus oryzae. Next base: position 2,284,892 of record NW_022147569.1, on the reverse strand, counting down.
TGTTCCACAAACCCTATGTATTAATTAATTTTCGGATTCTAGCAAAAAATAAAGGTGAGTTTTATTAAAGAAGCTTATACTTAAAATCTAAGGATTTTGACATATTTCACATTTTGTGAAAATGGAGAGTAAATTTTAAATTTCGATAACAGCTACCTAAATTTGAGTTGATCTTGTATAGCCTCATATTTAATTACAGTAACCATTGTTAATAAACCAAATTCAAATTTGACCCGAAAAGTTATACAGGGTGAGACAAAATTAATATGGAATATTAATCACTTTTAAAAGCAAGTTACTCCTTTTTTTTAAATGGAACACCCAGTATATTATTCCGGTGTTCAATGGAGAATTTATATATCTTCTATATATTTTCCATATAATTTCTGAAGTACCGTCAGTATTTGGATGAAAATTACTGTCAGCTATGTTGAAATACGTCAGACATATCACAGCCACCCTAGATTTTATCAAATAATAAAGATCTACTCACACTAAATCAGAAATGAAAATATCTAGGAAAATCTTTTTCTGAGGGGTAGGCAACCTTAATAGTATTTTGAAGAGACATGAATTTATACATGTAAGACAAAGTAAGTCCTTACATTTCAGACATATACTTCCCTAATAAAATTCACCTTTATTTTTCTCCTAGAATCCAAAAATTAGTTAATAAAGAGGCTAATAATTCATTCACAACTTTGATGTGTAACTTTTTTTGGGGACACCCTGTAGAACTCTCTATATTTTTAAAACGTGCTCTAAAAATATGCTCACAAAATTTCATTTTAATACAAACTCGTCGTTCTCCTTGGAATCTCCGAGTCGTTTGAGAGGCGCCACGCTGTATAATTTTTATATTTTTTATATAGGTGACCTTTAATAAATTGTTAGTTAAAACAAAGAAACTTATTTTTGTTAGGTATTTTACAGCTTATTCCTCAATATACCATAGAAGAATCCTACCATAAAATAATTATTTTATATTTTCTATATAAAATAAAAACTTTAAAACCTTTCTAAATATACAAATTTATCCAAGTTTTTCTATGTCGTTGCTCAAGCTTTCTGTCAAATTTAAAGAATATTAGAAATAGTCTATTTCAACCCCTTCAGCTCGTTTTAAATCTGTGGAAAATTAATAAAGAATAAACCCCTTAAAGTTTTGCATTTGTTTTGAAATACCCTGTATAAAACAATAGTAAATAACAAAAAAATATTTTCTGCTTAAATTTTGAAAAACGGTAAAAAGAAAATATGTTTTTTTTTATCGAGATCTACCAGCCATGAAAATATTTGCACTTTTTCAAGACTCGCCCTGTATAATACCCAGAAAATCGTCAATTGCATCTTTCATATGAAACACGAATAGTTCTAAAACTGTTAAAATCATAGTCTAAATAGTGAATTTTTGTAAGGCTCACTAGCTCTATCTATAGATAAACAATCATTTAAATCAAGGCATGAACGATTCGAGGTATAACGCGAACGTAGTCTTAATAATAACTTTGAATTTGACAGTTCCCGCGGGCTTTTCTAGTGTTAATTTTATTAGGATAGCAAATTGCGGCCATGCTGACGCAATGCCGTCCCTAATAGAACAGCCTCGGAGCGAGATTTATGACGTCACGCTAGTTAGATACTACGGATTAATAAATATGTTGTAAAATACATGGAAAACATAATTATTCCTCGTGTTTTTGGTTAGTATTTTAAAAATGATATAGTTTACATGGAATATACATAAAATAGAGTTACTAAATACAATATATATACCTATTTATCGTAATAAATACTTTGGCAAATAAACTATGAACCATACAAATGCAGCAAATGTTTTACAATATACAAATAATGAATAGGTCCATAAGATTATGGATAAAATGCAAAATTTATTTTAAATTTTGGGGTTTGAAAATCGATCTAATTTAACAAAAAACATTCAATATCTACTAATAATGATGTATTATTATTTGCATTCACAAAATTTATATGTATATTTTGCAAGTACCAATGTTCGAAAAATTATATTTGCAAATAATACAATATCACAGAAAAAAAAGCGTCAGCGATGGCTATGAAATAAGGATCGCTGTCATTTTATATGTAAAACTATTCTAAAATCTTTGATTTTCTTGGGATTTAGGTTCGGGAAAAACGCTGATTAAGTTTCCATTTGGTTTTTCATTATTTTTTTTTGGCAAAAAAAAACGTTTCAGCTAACATTATAGCCTTCATCAGTGTTGTGTCATATGAAAAAATATTGTCGAATATAATCCAAAAAATTACATATAAAATATTCACAACCTAACCTAACCCTACATAATGTTTACTGCAATTAATAAATTAATATAAACTTATCACAAGATGACCACATATTTTTTAAAATTATTATTCTTAACATTAAAACTATATCCATTAACTATGGCTGAAATCGTACTCCATTGTATGTATTAACTGTATATTCCATGTAAACTATATCATTTTTAAAATACAAACCAAAAATAGGAGGAATAATTATGTTTTCCATGTATTCTACAACATATTTATTAATCCATAATATCTATAACTAGCGTGACGTCATAAATCTCGCTCCGAGGCTGTTCTATTAGAGACGGCATTGGTCTGATATTTAGAAATGTCAAAAGCTGATGACATTTGCCACGCCCTTTTCTAATTCGAAGTTCAATAAAACACAAAGTTTACTTAATCTGAATGAGTTGCATAGAGGCCACTAGCTTTTTAATTTTAACAGCCGGGTGGTCGGGGTTCAGAGTTATTAATAAAAGGGCGCCACGAGATTATACTCTATGAACTCGGCATAAAAGGTATTACTATTAAGTAGACTTCAACACTAACCTCGAACTGTTGAGTGCAACTACCATGAACTTCAAATCTTACTATAATTATTTGAACTTAAACTAGACTGTAAATAATACTACTAAAAATATTTAAGCAATTTATTAAAATATTAAAAAGCTAAATATATATAAAAAAACGAATGAAATGTAAAATGTAATATGTTAAGAAATTATTTAAATCGAAAGGTTGGAGAAGAAAATGGAATTTTAAATTAAATGCAATAACTAAACCTATGACGTCAAACCCCCTTATCTAACTTAATACTAAATACAATCAGGGTGGTTTATACCCATAAATCAAGTCTAAAATTATACTAATATCTAAACGATCTTACTCTATAGTCTTGAAATTACTTGAAACTTCCTCCGGGTGAGCTACGGTGTATAGCTATGGGGTGGCTACAGCAGGGTACAGCAGTTCGGTGTACTGTCACTGGAGCCTACGGATGTCAGCAGACGTACAGATGAAAGGCAAGTTGTTGAGGTTTCAAATGGTGAACATAAAAAACCCTCAACGAGGGTTTATGATGTCCAACGGGTAACTCTACACACGGGCAACAGGAACGGATGGAATTCTGGACTGTTCTGTGCTGTACGGTCTGGATCGGTCTTCTTGCTCTTGGAACTGTTCGGGGACTTCTTGGGCACGTGGAATCGGAATATCGGTCGGAGAATTTGGCTATTTAATCCCTTACGGAAATTGGTCGGTGGTCCATGTCAACTCAACAAAATCCAACTACGTCTCTGACCATATGTGTTTCGGAAGCCTTAATCCTTCTTTACGAAGACCTGCTATTCACCAACAGGGAATGCTTCACGAAACGGCAGCCAGTTCTTCACGACGACAGTTCCAGTTCTTCACGACTACAGTCTTCAGCCGGAGAGTACACAAGAAGTGATGCAAGGATTCGATTTCCTTCACAAAATCAGATTTCAACCGGAAATCTCCCTCCAGGATATAGATAGAGAACTATATATCTTGACTAGTCCAACTCACAAAAAGGCATAAATAAAAAACGATGTTCTAGATTATTTTCACATCCATCTTCGATATCCGGTCAATGAACGAACTAAACTCACAAATTCCCACAATTAAATGAACGAATTGCACACTGCGATCCACATCAAAAATAACCAATTTAACTACGAAATTTTATCTGATAATTATGAAATTTCAATAACCAAAACAAAGGATAAATAAATCCAAAAACATCTGATTTGATCTGACAGTGACAAGGGACAAGTGATGACCAAAGATATAGAGAGATGGACAAAAATTCTAATGCTGGGCGGTATCCAGTGACAATATTCTGTGGCTATATAATATCGCGGTGTATAACGGGTTGCATAATAGTAAAAATTTAAATAAAATAATATTTAACCATAAAATTATAGTAAACATGATGCAAAAACAATAGTTAGGTATTTGCGATAATTTATGAGCTAGCACACAGAGGTCGTTGCGAGGAAATTTGACTATTACACATTTTACTTTAGACAATTATGCAATTGCAATGATTTTTGCAAGAAGAGGAAGAACACTAACTTGTTTTATTATTTTCCTTTTCTATTTCACGAAAGTAAAAAGTGTTAGGTACTTATCTGATTCGTTCAAGCACTCAATTTAAAGAATATCAGTAACTTTTTTGACAGAGGGATTTCATATTTGCCATGTTGGTAAAAAATAACGGTCAAAATTCAAAGTTATTCATTTTATAGACTATAGTAAATAACTTGTAATATAACTTTGAAGTATACAGGGTTGTTCACAAGAGCTACAATTTAAAAATATTTTTACAAGATACAGAGTATCCCAAATAAATAAAAAATATCAAAGTTGTATTTTTTTAAATGGAACATCTTGTATATTATTACATTTTTAGTTTCTACGATTAAAATAAAGATAAATTTGATTAAGGTTTATCACACTTAAACCTGTCCGTTTTTTAAATATGTTCAATTTTGTAAAATTGCAGTGAAAATTTTAAAGCTTCATTTCTCCACGGGTATCAAAGTTTTTAATACTAAATATTTACTGAAGTTTATTTATCGATCAGTCATTGTGTTGCAATAATAAAAATAATACTACCTCATACAGAGTGTGTAAAAATTTATTTTAAATAATTTCTAGGTTTAAACGACCATAACTTGTTTAATTTAAATGGAACACCCTGTATAAGGAAAATTATGAAATTGATTCGGGTCCAGATAACGATGGGACTCTGAATTATGATAATTCTCAGAATAGTAGTATAATCAAAGTAGTTCAGGCAGTTTACTCAGTTTGATAGATGATGATTTTGTTACTGTTAAGAAAAGACAATCCTGAAATAAATTTTCGTTTGTCTGGAACTACTTTAAAAGATCCAAAAATAACACCTTTGCTAAATGCAACACATGTGGTCATGAATATAAAACGAGTGGAAACGCCACAAATTTACGAGATCATCTGCAAAGATTTAATCCTGCAATAATAACAGACGGACAAACACCAAATTCAGGGTCATGTACAACCAAGTTTAAGTTCTCAAAGTTCGGCTCGGTCCAGTGTTCGATCAGTAAGTCCTTTTTTTAAAAGAAACCTTTTGTATGACGAGACAAGTAAGAGGAAAAAAGAATTAGACAAGGCTTTATTCGCAATGATTTGCACAGATTGTCAGCCATTTTCCATTGTAGATGACAAGGGATTTGTACAGTGTAAAACTGTTAGATCCTAGGTATAAATTACCAAGTAAAATTACATGTGTATTAAAGTATTCAAAGGTAGCAAGGTCTTGTAGTTCAACTTTATTGATAGCTCGTTTGATTTGTTCAATCCTTCATTTTAAAATCAATTGATTAGTAGAAAAATTTGAAACAAGAGCTTGAAATGTATTAAAAGATTTTTCTAAAAGAGTTATTTGAACGATAGATACCTTTTTTAATTTTAACTGATTTTCTTGTAATTCTCGTATTTGTTTTTCATACACTTCAGTATCTGTTTGATCTAGATTGCCTGTTATACATTTTATTAGCGAGCCTAATGGATTTAAAAGACCGCGTTTTTCTCTATGTTTCAATAAATTTGGATTTATTTGTCTAATACTCTTTTCAGTACGCGTTTCCAATGTGGATAAAAGAAGTACAGGATTCTCGTATTTTTGATTATATAGACTACTATTTTTTAGGATCGTTATTAGATTGTTTCCCATTATTTTTAGTGAATAAAATTCAGAAATTACAGGATTAAGATCATGAATTTGTACCAAAGACCAGTGGTTAGTTGTAATTTTGGCTGTACCTAGTTTATATGGTAGCATTCCTGGTAGCTAGCAATTTAATTCGTAGAAGTTTGTTCCGGTTGTTCCGATATCGGCAAATCCGATCCATCTGCAACAATGGGTATAATTTTAGTTTCGTTAACGTGAACGATTTCCTTTTGATTAGTTTTAGATTTTTTTTATTTCGATTTTATTGTTTTCTAAAACTCTAGTTAATATAAATGGACCTTTATGTTTGGGATGTAATTTACCTAAACGCTTTTCTTGTTTTTTATAAACTTTTGAACCAATAATTAATTCAGTATTTTTCTTGTCTAAATTTCTTTTGTCAATAATTTTTTGTTTTAAAGTTTTTGAACTTGAACTTTGTTGTATAATGCTTCTGTATTAGTTCTATGAGTAGTTGCCTATTCCGTGTAAACTTCGGCTGGTAAAACTAACATAGGATCGCGTGTGTCGGTATGTCCAAACACTAATTCATAGGGTGTGAAATTAGTACTTGAATGTATAGTGCTATTATATGCGATTACAGCGTAGGGCATTAAGGTTATAATGTCAGTGTTATTATCTTTTTCTCGAAGAATACTTAAGTGTTCGATTAGTGTGGAATTTAGTCTTTCTACAGGGCCATTTGATGTTGTGGGGTTGTAAAATGAATTTTTATTTTTATATTATGTGATTTCAATAGTTCACTAACTACGTCATTTTTGAATTCTGTCCCATTATCGGAAACGATTTGTTTTGGAACTCCAAAAAATGAAAAGAAATTAACTAAATTTTGGCAAACCAATATCGCTGTACCAAAATGTGGTAAGTCGTGTCCAAATTTAGAAAATTTATCTAGAGAGGTTAGAAATTTTTGTTTACCTACATATAGCGTATCAATGTGAATTATTTCAAATGGTTTTGACGGGGTTTCTGTTAGTACAAGGGGTTGATCTGGTGGTCTACGATTATATTTTGCCCTTTGACAAATTTCACAATTGTTAATAAAATTGGTAATATCATCATTCATCGATTGCCAAAAATAATTAATTTTTATTCTTTTTAAAGTTTCTGTTGATGACAATACTAAAAATTACTGGTTGCATAACCAGATTAGTAGTTAGTAATATGTGGATGTAAAACAGACATTAAGAACGCGACGAGTCGTAGTCTCTGACAGTCTGAAGAACTTATTGTTTATTGTTAAACCAATTAGAAGCTATAAATAAATACGTTTTCTTTCGATTCATTGAGTTTGACTGTGCCATTCAACAGGTTATGGGCCCAGGCACCCAAACATCGAAAAAGTGAACGAAATTAAAGATTATATTGGGAAGTAGCTAACGGAAGAAAGTTCTGGTAAAAAGACAAAATGGCGGCATCGATTTCGCAGGTTGCAAATGTAAAACCTTTTGATGGAATTATTATTAATTATATCATTTAATTATTATTAATTATATCATTTAATTATATTCCAACTGGGAATTTCGAGTGAAGTTGTGTCTCGAACAGCATGGAGTATTAGAAGTAATTGAAACAGAACCTCCACGAGATCCAGGTGATTTGGCAAGTTTCAAGAAGAATGACGTAAAAGCACGAAATATAATCGTACAATTTCTGCCAGATAACGTATTAGAAATGGTAAAATCCAAAAGAACAGCCAAAGAAATTACGGAAGAATTAAGTGGAACATTTAAAACACAAGGAATAGCAAATCAAATAATGTTACAAAGAAAGTCACGTAACATGAAGTTTACAGGAAAAGAAAAACTAAGTACCTTCCTATTTGATTTTGAAAAGACGATTACTGAAATCAAGAACAGCGGTGGATCAATTGATAAGTCAGAAATCATAACCCAGTTACTTGCAGCAATGCCCGAAAGCTATCAAGTAGTATCAACAGCTATTGACGTAGTTTTCTGTCCAGGAAACACAAATATAACTCTAGACTTTGTGAAGAACAAACTGTTAATGGAAGAATCAAGACAGGAGAAGCAAAGAGAAGAACAAAGTGGAGAAGAAGTACAAGCTTTCCTAAGTAAGAAGAAAAATTTCAAAAAGTATCAAGGAAAAACAAGAGAAAACTATTCAGAAAAGTCAGAATTTCCTTTTAAATGTTATAACTGTGGCGAAAAAGGACACAAACGAGTAGACTGTAGGAAGAAAAGAGTAGAAAACAGCAAAAGTTTGTAGGCAACGTGGCAGAAACAGATGAAAATGAAGACATAGCATTTCTATCATCAGAAAATGTCATAAATTCCAACCGAATGAATGAAATATCCTTTGTCATTGACAGTGGTGCTACAAATCACTTAATAATTACCTCAAAGGCAGAACAATTTTTGACAGATATCATAAATGTAGATTTTGATATTAAAGTAGTCAAACAAGGAGAAGTGATTAAAGCATATAAGCAAGGAAATCTTTGTTTATTGAATACAAATGGTATGAAAATAAAGTTGAAAGATGTACTTGTATGTAGAAATTTATCACACAACCTAATGTCAGTAAAAAGAATAGAACAAAGCAAACTAAAGGTAATATTTGAGAATGGAATTGTAAGTATTATGAAACAAGAAAAGAAGATATCACAAGGTAAGCTAGTAGGAAATCTATACTATATCAATTTTGAAATACAGATGAATGAAGTAAATTTATTAGATGTAGATAATGATTTAATGCATCGTAGAATGGGTCACAGTTCAATGTATCCTACAAAATCGATATGTGAAACATGCTTACAGGGAAAACAAACGAAGTTATCTTATAGAAGTCTGGAAGAGGAAAGAAAACCGAAAAGAATGGTTGAAGTAGTGTCATCAGACGTGTGGACCGATAACACCTATATCGCATGATGGAAAAAGGTATTTTGTGTTGTTTATCGATCACTATTCACATTTTACTGTAGGTTACACATTAACACATAAAAATGAAGTGTTTGAAAAATTTAAAACATACTTAGCCATGATTATTTATAATTATTTATAATTATTATTTAAAATTATATATATAATTTAGTTGTAACATAAAACATCTAAGATGTGATAATGGTGGCGAGTATATATCGAAGAATTTTAAAGAATTATGTCAAAAAGAAGGAATTGAAGTACAATATACCATACCCTATAATCCTCAGCAGAATGGTATAGCAGAAAGGTATAACAGAACAGTAATGGAACGTGCAAGATGTTTAATATATGAAGCCAATATTGAGAAAAAGTTTTGGAGTGAAGCTATATTGACAGCAATATATTTGATTAATAGAACACGCACAACAGTACTAAAAGATGACAAGACCCCAGCTGAACATTGGTATCAAAGAAAACTAAATTTAGATAAAATAAAAGTTTTTGGATGCGATGCATATGTACAGCTGGTTCCAAAAAAAATGATTTTCGACTCTACACATTTTTTTTCGAATTTAATATATATTTTTTTATCTTTTATAAGCAGTGTATATTTATGTGTCAAGTATTTTGACATGTTAAGGTTATTGTGATTATTAAATAAAAGAACTTTGCTTTTGACAAAGTGGCAAATAAATTTTTCAGAATGTCAGCATGACATGAGTAGAGAAATGAGAGACTGGTATAATAGAATATACTGCCCGAAATATTAAAAATATGTTTTAAATCGTATTCAATTTTATTGGAACCAGCTGTACATGTTCCTAAGGAAGAGAGACATGGAAAATTAGATGCACATTCAAGAAAAATGATATTAATGGGATATACAGCAAATGGATATAGACTATGGGATCCTAAGAAAGAAAAGATAATAACATCAAGAGATGTAATTTTTGATGAAAAGTCAAGAATAAAAACAATATCTGGAACAGTTCAAGACATAGATCAAGAAGTAGACTTAGAAAACACAGAAGATCAGAAAAATAATAGTTCAAGTGAGGAAGACCAAGATATAAGTAATGAAATAAGAAAAAGTACAAGAAAAAGACAGAAACCCAAATACCTTGAAAATTATGATGTAGATTTCGAATCCAACTTAATGGCTGCCTTAACAACTGGAAATTTACTATCTGAAGTACCAGAGCCGTTTGAGGAAGCTCTAAAAGACAAGAATTGGAAGACAGCAATTGATGAAGAACTCAACTGACTCAAAGAAAGAGAAACATGGCAGTTAGTTGAACTACCAGAAAATGAAGAAATTATAGACTCAAAGTGGGTGTTTTTTTCGTGAAAAAATAATCAATAGCGTTGTGGTGAAAAAGGCTCGACTAGTGGCACGTGGTTTTAAGCAAAGTGCATTAGATGAAGAAGTATATGCACCAGTAGCTCGTCTAGCTACAATTCGTGTTTTACTATCACTCTACCTAGAGCTGAATTTATATGTTCAACAACTAGACGTTAACTGTGCATTTCTTTATGGAACTCTTCAAAATCCAGTATTTATGAAACAACCAGAAGGTTTGAATGAAAATCCTAAACTTATATGTAAGGTAACAAAATCTTAACCAAACCAAATTGTATGGCTTGAAACAGGCACCAAAAACTTGGAATGATTTATTTCATAAAAAGCTTACTGATTTAGGTTTACAAAGATCAAAGAAAGATCCATGTTTTTACTTTAACCAAGTAACGTTTTTATTAGTTTATGTTGATGATGTGATTTTATTTTCTAAGCATCAGCAAAATTTGGATTATATAAAGTTAGAGCTTTTTAAAGACTTTAAAATGAAAGAATTTGAAAATTCAAAGTTAATGTTTTTGGATTAGAAATTAAAAAGTATGAAAATGAACTATATATCACTCAAAAAGATTTGATAAGAAAGACTTTAGATCGTTTTAATATGACACAATCAAAATTTGCTGAGATACCAATGCAATCGAAATTACAATTAAAAATAGATGATAATGTAACAGGTGTAAACTTACCTTATAGAGAACTGATAGGTTGTCTTATGTATATTATGTTAGGCTCTAGACCAGATTAATGTTATTGTGTTACTTATTTTAGTCAATTTCAAAATAATTATTCACAAGAACATTGGAAACATTTAAAGCAAGTTTTAAGATATTTAAATCAAACTAAAGATTATGGTTTAAAATTTACAAAAAGCTATAATTCAGAGATAACGTTAAAATCTTATGTTGATGCAGATTTTGCAAATAATGTTATTGATAGAAAAAGCATTAGTGGTTTTGTAATAAAATTAAATAATAATGTTATTTTTTGGAAAACTAAGAAGCAAAATGTAGTTACATTATCAAGTGCAGAGTCTGAATACGTAGCTCTATTATTGTGTATAACTGAAAATTTATATTTAGGACAAATGCCTGTATTTCCTATTACGATTTATGAAGATAACCAGTCTTGCATTAAAATGGCTATGACATTTGAGTCGAAACGTACAAAGCACATCGATATAAAACATCACGTGACTGTATTAGAGAAAACAAAGTTAAGTTATTGTACATCTCGACAGAAATGCAACAAGCAGACATTTTTACTAAAGCCTTACCAAAAATTAAGTTTTGTTATTTTAGAGATTGTTTGAATGTTGTTTTGGTATAAATTAATACACAAGCAATTGTTATAAATGCTTATTTGGTTTAACGATATTTTCATTTGATTTCAATGTATAAAAATGATAAGAAATTATCGTTTAATGTTTTGTAACATTTAGGTTATAGTAAATATTAAAATTTGAAGGTTATTAGAGAGATGTCAAAAACTAGGGATTTTAGTATGTAAGTTTGTAGTATTGAAAGGGGGTGTTGATGACAATACTAAAAATTACTGGTTGGGCGTCGAGTCGACGAGTCGTAGTCTGAACACAGTCTGAAGAACTTATTGTTTATTGTTAAACCAATTAGAAGCTATAAATAAATACGTTTTCTTTCGATTCACTGAGTTTGACTGTGCCATTCAACAGTTTCCTGTATACCGCGATGATTTGTTTTGCCTTCATGAGAAAAGCGTATAATCATATCGCGTTCATCTGGTTTAACATTGTTTACTAATTTAGTACACTCGACAAGTTTCATATTACCAAAATATTTCGTCATTACTTCGTAGAATATTGGTCGTAATTCTTTTGAATGAAAATAAATATATGTTGTTTTATCTTTAAGATGTTCTTTTAGGAATTTTAAGACAGATTCATTATCAGCTGGTATAGTTGCGTTAGTAATTTTTTTACCTTCGAGATTTTCAAATGATTGATCTGTGTAGGCGTTATATGGTGATTTTTTAACAATTAATTGGTTTGATTTACTATTGATTATTTCGTCTAACGTAGTCATATCGGCTAAGGTTTCATTAGCATTTGCTGTATGAACTGTATCAGTATCTGTAGTATTTGTAGGAGCAGGAATTCGAATGTCTTGAATTATATTAATTCGCGATGTTGTCGGTTGTTCTAATTCTTCAATAATTTTACTGATTTCTGTATTGTCGACTTCTTGTGGGTTGTTAGTTAAATCATTTAAAAATGTGTCTATATCAAGGTCTATATCTCCGGGATTATTTAAAGTCGATTCAGTTTCTAACGCCTGTAAAGAAATACGTGAAAGAGCATCCGCATTTAAATTTTGTTTTCCACTTTTATATATAATTTCGTAATCATACTCTTCCAACTTCAATCTCCATCTTATTAATTTTGAGTTTGGTTCTTTGAGATTGAAAAGCCACACTAAAGGTCGGTGATCGGTGAAAATTTTGAATTTACGTCCGTACAAATATGGTCGAATATACCTACAAGCCCAGACAATAGCCAATAGCTCTTTTTCGATCGTTGAGTAGCGTTGTTCTGTTTCGTTCAGAGTTCGCGAAGCATATGCTACAGGGTTGTCATTAGGAGGGTTTGATTGAGATAAGACAGCACCAATTGCTATGTTTGAGGCGTCAGTTGTTAGCACAAAAGTTTGTGTAAAGTCCGGGTATCTGAGTATTGAGCATTTATTAGTAATTTTTAAGATGATTAAAAGATGCTCTAAAAGATTGATAGCTCTAACTATGGATTCAGGACGATGTGTGTTCCTTCCTCCGCACCGAATAGGGTTGGACGATGTTTGTTCGTGGCCCCTCAGTCTTTGAGTTTCTCGTAATCCCTTTGCGTTCACTTTTACACTCGTTTTTAGGTTTAGGCATTAATCGTTAACACGAAAGACGTCACTACTTTTCTCGATTTTACGGAATTATTTCGATTTGTCTTTCCTATCCTACCGACTGCGCCAGTTACGTGTAGAGTAAACGCCGGACCGTTTTTAAAAAACAATCTTTATTGTTCAGAGGTTACAAGAGAACTGCGCGTAATTTGCATCGAACTTGTATTTATAAGTTTCCTACAAAAGACGAATCTTGCAAGTTTTATTTGAATATAACTAATTGTACAGTCTCATTGTAAAAAACAACAAAACTAATTCTCAATACAGCACTTTTTTACTCAGAAAGTTAATTAAAAAACATATAAATAACACCTGTATAATTGTTTTTAAATGTTATAATTACTTGAAAAAAACAAATATTTTTAAATTTTATGCAAAATGTAAGCATAATGGATGCAAGAAATTTATAATTACTTTAAAAACAGACAAAATCATAATGCATAGTTCTTCTAAAGATTACCGTCACAATCAAAAATTGACATTATGTTTAAAAGGGGTGGAAAGGAAAATAGCATTTGAAGAAATAGGGGCCATAAAACCATCTCAATTTAAACAATCGACAAAAGCAAAAGAAAATCTTATTCAATCAGGAAATCTTCAACAGATAAAGTCGGACTCCACAATAAGGAAACTTAGTTTTCACAACTGGTTATGCTAATCAACGACGACGACTAAGCTCTATATTCTTCGGACGCGACGATGTCGACTTCGAGCACTGAAATGAAATGAACGTTCGTTGTCAGCACCGTGGGTTTTAAACTCTACGCGCACTGAAGGGGTATCGGCGCGATCGACCGACACGTGATTTTCAGTTTACGTTGAAATAAATGTAAGCCCGCGCACTGCATTAGATCGGTGCGCTTCGAGCTATCTTCAGTATCGGGGGTACCCGGCGCCATAATCTATGTTTTACTTAGAAGTTTTTGTACACTGCAGCTAATTAAATTGCTGTTCTTAAGTTATAATCAACATATAATTGCTATTAATAAATTGTTAAAAAACATGACCTAGTTAATAATGATTTTCTAGTTTGCCCAACATATTTTTGATTACAATGGCTACATGAAATTTCACAAATACCTACCCGACCTTTCCAGTGGAAGTGTTTTATATCTTTAGGCTTACCTAATAGTTACTGTCTTCTTCTTTCCATTTCTTTATTTAGCCTTCCCAGTATCAAATTGTATGAGCATCTGATACTGGGAAGACTAAATAAAGAAATGGAAAGAAGTGGTGGACTATCAAACAGGCAGTTTGGTTTTAGGAAGGGTCGGCAAACAACTGATGCCGTAAGGGAAGTAATTTGCATTGCCAGGGAAGCTGCCGCTTTTGCTCCGCAAAACAGAAGAATTTGTGCCGTCATAACTCTGGACGTACAAAACGCTTTTAACAGCGTGTCATGGCAACTTATCCTAAACGCGCTAAGGAAAAGAAACTTCTCTAAACCCCTGCAAGAAATCTTGGCATCATATCTTTCTGAAAGATCCATAATATTAGAAACGGCAGACGCAGTTAAGGTAATAGAAATAAGAAGCGGGGTTCCGCAGGGTTCAGTACTGGGACCTACCTTATGGAATATATTGTATGATGACTTATTAGAACTCAAAATGCCTGGGGAAACTAGTCTAGTAGGTTTTGCAGATGACGTTACATTGGTTGTTGTGGCAAAAAACGAGCCCACTTTAAGGAATTTAGCAAACGCTGCCCTTCAAAAAGTTGCCAATTGGATGGAAACTGAGGCAGTATTATTAACCAAAAAGAGAAATGGACATAATCCATTTTAATTTATTAGGCACACAAATTGAACCCCAAAATGCTGTTAAATATCTTGGTGTATGGCTTGATTCTAAATTAACGTTTACTGTACATATCAATAAGGCAATTGAAAAAGCAGAAAGAACAGCAGCTGCGCTAGCTAGACTCATGCCCAATCTAGGTGGGCCCAGAGCATCAAAAAGACGTGTACTTATGAGTGTGATCCATTCCCAGCTTCTATACGCTGCACCAGCATGGTAAACGGCAACAAACAATAAGACGCTTATGAAACGACTTGCAAGAGTTCAGAGATCGGCTTGTATTAGGATTACCTCATCCTATCGTTCGGTATCAAGAGAGGCAGTTGGTGTTATAGCCGGAGTTCCTCCAATAGAAATTTTAATTAAAGAAAGATCAGAGGTATACCACGGCTTATGTAGAACTGAGGCACGTGAAAGATCACTGGAGAGATGGCAAGAAAAATGGAGTGCAGGAAAATATGGACGATGGACATATAAACTCATCCCTGGTCTCGACAAATGGTTAAAAAGACCCTATGGGGAACCAGACTATTTTTTGACACAAGCATTGACGGGACACGGTTGTTTTAAAAAATACCTCTTTGAAAAGAAGAGGAGTATTAGTAGCAACTGCAATTATTGTAATGAAATGAACGATGTTGAACACACCATGTTTCACTGTCCAAGGTGGTCGACAGAACGAAACGTATATACAATAAAGACGGGAAAAGTATTCACCGCAAATAATATGATAGAGAGTCTAATCGAATGTGAAACAACGTGGAAACATGCCTATGATACAATTAGAAAGATAATAGAACAGAAGGAAAAAAGACAAGAGTGAATATGCTCTAATTTCCTTGTGATGCCTATCTGTGATATATACTATTTATCTGTGATGAATACTTACCCCTATCTGTGATATACCTTAATATATACCTATAGGATTTTATACGTGCTACGTTATGTTGAACATGTACTATCAAATTGGTGTTTTGATTTCTGTTTTGTGTTGTCAAACACGTTAAGTTATTACTGGAAATTCAACTATAGCGTGACTCCACCATAGGACATATGGAACGTGGAGGAGAGACAGGCGGGGCGTATCAAAGAAATGCGAGAGCGGATTCCGGTACGTTTTTCTGCGCCTTCGCTTCAAGGGGAAGTTTTTAGTCGGTAGGCGGACTTGTTCGAATCCGACACACGCCGGCTATCAGAACACCAGGTCGGTATGGTCTTTTGAAGATTTTTTACCCCTCCGAAAAAAAAAAAGTTACTGTAATTTATTACAGTAAATAGAGCTATATGTATATAAGTTTATGATTGACATTCTTATAATTTTTTTAGACAATGGGTTAATTCCATATTCCATATCAAACGGTAATGAAATATAATTTGACCTAGCTTTATCCACTGGAGAAGTCGGGTTTGCAGAAATTGTAAACTTACACCTACGTTTTCTAATATTTTTTTTTCGTTTCTTAATATAACTAATACATATCCATTGATAAAAATCTAATATCTATTGATGTTTAAATAAAATCAATTTTGTCTTGTCGAATTTTATCACCAGATATGGTTTCATTAATATGCCGTGCGAGACTATTTATTCTAATAGAAGCATATTTCCTCATAACTAATACTATTAACTTTTTACGATGCATAATTTCATAAGGAGCTTGATCTAAAACATGATCATGCAAATGAGGAAAAATGTTTGCATTTTCTAATATTTCATTAGATTTTCTTGCCAAAAATTCAAATAAAATATCCTTTTTTGGCAAATATCCTAGTATATTCAGAATAAGTTTAATATTTTTTTCGGATTTGGTGCATATCTCTCTCACACTTCTAGAAGGATATATTAACTCCCCTCTTGATTTTCTAGATACTAATTTTAAATTTTTATCACACTCATCAAATTCTTGTGAGAGAGCTTCAGCACAGGATAAGCATGTTAAATGTTTTATTATACTTTTAATAGTAAAGCCTGCGATGTTAGCCACAGTATTTTCTTGCAATTCTGATAAATTACTGGGAATAACAAATTTAATTTTCTGGTCTATTTTTTCTATTTCTGTTTCTCTTTGCCGCTCCCAAAAAATATCAGTAATTTGTTTTTGGTTTTCTTTTACCATTAATATGTTTGTGGCGTCCTGAGAAATGCAATTTCCTGTATTGTTTTTTATATCAATATGTGATAAAAGTCTTATATAAGTGTAAAAAAATTCTAAGCAGCTTGGGTTATTGTTACCTCTACTCCTGAAAATAATACAAGAGAATTATGTCTGGGCAGTCTAATTGGCATACTAAAATATTAAAATTACCTAACAGAACAAAAAAATAACTCCAAATGATCTTGGCTGAATTTATAGCTTAAAAGGTAATTTAGGTGCATTGTAGCAACCTCTTCCTCATATATTGCAAAAAAACTCTGTATATCAACTAAGAACCCTATAAACGGTACTTTAGAGAGTGCTTTATGAACAAAAGTTCCATTTTGTAGTTTTAAGTTTTTTATGTAAGTAACACACTCTTTAAGGAATGGTTTCCAATAAAATTCATTTTCTCTTTTAAGTGGAGTTTTCTTTCCTTTCCCAAATGGATTTCTCGAATTTAAGATGTCAAACAAGTCATTCATTTTGCGAATAAAAATGACTGTTGGCATTACATTTTCAAAGTCTTTTAACTGGCAATCTTTCCATAAAAATTCCAACGTTGTGACGACTTTTTCTGTCATTACCCAAACAGAAAGAAAAAAGTATCCGTTGCTCAGGGTTAAAGAAGAGCTGGGTTCGTAGGTAAGGCTTCTGGCTTGCGGTGACTTTCTAATGTTGTTAAATATTCGACCAAGGGAAAACTGTAAATTGGACCAAGGGAAAGGCAACAATTATTTGGATAGTTATTGGAAACTTGGAAATTTAGATAAACAGCGTCATTTTCTTCTCAAATGCATGGAAAAAATTGCCCCAGCGAGCGGTGAGATTTACAAACAAACACAACCCAAG
This sequence comes from Sitophilus oryzae, assembly GCF_002938485.1. Taxonomy (NCBI): domain Eukaryota; kingdom Metazoa; phylum Arthropoda; class Insecta; order Coleoptera; family Curculionidae; genus Sitophilus; species Sitophilus oryzae. The sequence continues at coordinate 2,266,876 of NW_022147569.1, read as the reverse complement.
ACTATTAAACAACTTTTTTATTTTTTTTATCGGTGATGAGAAAAAAAGGGTTTGCAAACGGTTCTTTATGAACATTCTAGGTATAAGTGATAGACCCATCAGAACCGGTTTGAAAAAACACGAATGAAATGGGATTTTTGGAACCGGAAAAAAGAGGAAAACATGCCAACCACTATCAAATCGATGGTACAAACAATCAGTTAGGGTTTTCATCAATGGCATTCCACGAATGGAAAGTCATTACCTCAGAGCGCAAACATCGCGCGAATATATTGAAGGTGGTAGAAGCCTCGCTGACCTTCACTGAGACTATAAAAAACAGCAAGATGAGAAAGGAGAGTCGCACGCAAATCTTGTAATGTTCTCAAAAAATTTTAATGAAGAATTCAACATTTAATTTTTCTCTCCCAAAAAAGATTTAAGCAACTTATGCGAGGCTTTTAAGAATACTTCTGATGACCCTACGCTGACAGAAAAATATGATGATCACCAATATGAGCAAGTACTCAGCAGGATAAGTAAAGACTTGGACAAAGATAATGCACGTGAAAATACATCTTTCATTGTCGCCTGCTTCGACTTACAAGCTGTGATGCCATTCCCTCGTGCCAATACCTCATTGTTTTATTACAAGACTAAGGTTAATTGCTATAATTTTACCATAACATTTTGAATGGTTGTGAGCTAATAAAATAGCGTCCTGTATCTTCAAATATTTAGAAGAGCTGACTATAAAAATGAATGATGAAAACTTAGAAGTTGTGTTTTATAGTGACAATTGTTGTGGACAGAACAAGAATAAATTTGTCATGGCGATGGCTTGTATGCTGTTCATCACTTAACAATAAAAAGTATCAGCCACAAATTTCTAATCTGCGGTCACACGCAAAATGAAGGCGACGCTGCTCATTCAGTGATCGAAAAAGCTGTGAAGCAAGCTCTGAAGAGATTGTCAATATTTTTACCTCAACAATATGCAACAATTATAGGAGGCGCTAAAAAGATAGGGTTACCCTATGAAGTGAAAGAACTGTGCTATAATGATTTTTATGACATAAAGAAGCTTCAGACGCAGCTGGGCAACAACTTTGATAGAGGGATAAACGGGGAAAAAGTTTTATGTTCAAATATAAAAGCCGTGAAATATGAAAAGGATAAACCTTTTTCTCTCCAAGTGGAAACCTCCTATGAAAGTGAAGATTATCTGGAGATAGTAACGAGAAAGAGAACAAGGAAAAATCAGATGGTTCTGGTTATGTTCCGGCCATGACTAGGCCGGAACAGCGATTTTTTAATACAAGCTGTAAAAGAGATGCTGTTGCAAAAGATACCTATTCCAAGAAACCTGTTCCAGTTCCAAACTGTGTAGCGTTTTATTTTTCTTTTTATAAAATTCCAAATTTTAATATTGCTGGCGCCATCTATTCGCTAGATGTTAAACTTCATTCAGTACAGGTAGTGGTTCCTTTCCATAAAAACAAATTTCATTCAGTATAGACGATAGAGTTCACTTAATTGCCTTTGGTCATATGACCTGTCAATTCGAAGACTTCCGTTTTGCGAAAAGGAGGTTTGAGAACTACTGGAGATTTTTCTGTTTTCTCAAAATTTAAATTACTGTCTATGTTGCTATATTACCAAGATATAATGTTTTTTAACTAAAAATTATATAAAAAAAAACAAATTTTTGAAAAATAAGTATATATTTTTCAAAAAATCTCTGTCTCGAAATTTAGTTTACCTCGGCGCCTCTGTAAACTATCAAATCTCCCGACGGTAATGAAACACTTTCCACCTTGGTGTGTAATATACTATTAGTGATTTTAAAAAGCAAGCATTTAGTATCTGCTGCAAAAACCAAATTTGAATAATTCTATAACTGGTATTTGATACTTAGAAATACTGTGTTATGGTTTCTAAAAAAAATAATTTACAAGTTGACATCGAAATAATTTCCCTAATTTGGCAGCGTCCCTAATTTCACGGGTTTTCCGATCATTTAGCTGTGCTAATCTCCTTATTTTCTTTACTATCGTTTCTCTACTAAACTTCGTCTTGCAGGTAACAAATAATAACTACCTAGGGTTTTAGAGCTATAAAAACTGTCTGGTATTCAGTTATCGAACAATAGAGAATACAGGCACCAAAATAAATTAAATTATTACTATGATAAAAAGAGGTTGTACTAAAAATTCCAAGGATTGAAAGTTTTTAATATGTAAATAATAAATAATAATATACCTGTTGAGAATGCTATATTTTAGTCAGGGCCAGCGGAAGGGAGATATAGAGACCGGGCGAGCACCTTTCCCAAGTAACACAAATTATTTTTTAAGAGTTTTAAGAACCATGAGGTTTTATTAATTAAAAACGTTCTTACAGAACTAATTCAGCCATTTTAAGCTTTATTAACGCACATAAACACACTCTTAAACGAAATTAATTGATCTATAAGCAATTATAAAGTACATTATAAAGTATCTATAAATCTGGTATAGAGCAATTCTCGTATCCTTAGTATTATAATTTGTTATTATAAATGATCTAAGGTTATCTGGATTGCTGGACTGCTTTATTATAACTTTATAAATGTTAACAAACTGCTTTATAATCAGTGTAAAAGATTTTCAAGCATGCGCATTTTCGAAAGTCGGTCACCCTAGCCCCGCTTGTTTACAGCAATTTGTTTTATAAATACTATATTTTGGCTAAAAATATACAGCATCGGCAACTTGATATTTAGACATAGGAGATTCCCAACTAGCATTTATAGTATGTGAGGTCGTAACCGCTACTTTGAAAGCCACTATTTAGTGGACGGGGACCTTAGTCGGCTACGTCGCATAGTCATAGACGTTAAGGTAATTGCGACAAAAATGGGGAAAGATTTTGGGTAGCGGGGTAGTATTTCAGATGTTTTCTGCCACTAAAAAGTGACTTTGGTGTGCTACTTTTTAGTGATATACTACTGATTTAGTGATATGGTAGACTAGTGTCTTTCCCCGACATATGAAAGAGTCTTAACATTTGTTTGCAGCGACCTCTTCGTGAAATTTTACACCTTAAAAAACTAAAAATAATAATCTCATGATAATGGATTCTGCAACAAACAACAGCATGTTGGCAGCCATGTTTATTTTTTTATAACTTATTTATGAGATTTTAACGAGTTTTGTAGATCAATTGATGAACGCAATCCAGTTTACTGAATAAAATAATGCCTTTATATAACATAGTTTTTGAGCGCCTCTTTAAATATTTGAAATATCAGAATTTTTCAAAAATCAAGATGTAGATATCTGTTATTATAAAAATATTTTAAATTTGCATAAAAATGCTATGACATCTTAAAATATTATACTGTTGTCAAAAATACCTAAAAAACAAGAAATTTTAAAGTATATTTGGTATGAAAATGTAAAACATTTAATCCGTCTTATTGATTGTCTGGAATAAATATGGTCGTTTAGACTAAAAAACACTGTATAGTTTCATACGCTTCTATAAAGTATCTAGAATAATGATATTTAGGCCGTCATTACCCGTTTAAAACTTTAAAGTTTCCGGGTTCATAAAGTTGCCACCACTTGCCACCACCCAAAGACGACTTTATAGTAACAAGAACTATTTTGGATGTATATTTTTATTACATTACATCCCTTTTATTACATCCCTCTTATCTATAAAACCATATTCTCCAATAAAGTTCCTTATGCTACTAAATTTTCACCTAGTGGTATCGTTAAGCCTTGTTCATGTAGACGCGAATCGCGATTTTGCGAAACTGCTCTCATTGGTCCAATTTTACTGATCATGGCGGCGCTGTCAGAAATTTTAAGATTTTGGCGATTCGCAAGATTTAAAATTTGGGGGCGGGAAAGTTGAAGTGTTTTCAACTTTTCGCGGATATTCGCGCGATTTTAAGGTTCGCGTTTGCGCAGAATGGTGTTGTGATCCGGTTATCGATTATTTTGACGACGCTGATGGTGAGAGGCTGTACAAGCCGGCCCTCCATTATGGGACCACACTTTACCCCTTAAGCAAAGGGGTAAAGATATGAGAAAAATTGTGGAGGGAAGTCCATTTGGTTTTGGGTGGAGCAATCTTCTTGGAATCAATTGAAAAAAAAAATGGAAAAATTTTCGGCATACTTTCCGGAAACATTTAAAGTAAGATTTTTGTCTAATGTTTTTTTTTGTAAATTTGTAACAAGTTTTAGGATAATATAAGCCATCTGGAGCTGGGGCAGATGAAGCAAAAAGGTGGAAACATTTTGATGCCCTTTTTTTCCTGGCTGAAAAAAACTCTGCAAAGAGGCCCACCTTGGGCAATGTAGATTTAATGTCCCAACTTCATCGGTTGGCTCAAGTAGGTACCCAACACCTGACGAAACACCTTCCTTTTCAAAAAAAAACAATAAGGAGAGGTAAGTCTTTAATTATTTTAATTTTAGTTACTACTATTTCTTTTCACTTGCTAAAAAAATTGTTACATTTAAGATAATGCAACTGATATGGCCCTGCTGGAGGCTTTGAAAGCACTACAGCCAGAACCACAAGCCACCCCAGCCCTATCAGCAGCAATGCTGACAATTCAAAATATAATTGAAAAGCTGCCTCCAAGAAAAAAAATGGCGGCAGAAATTGAACTCATCAATCGTGCTTATACTGATGAGGAACAATAAATATTAAAAAAATAAACTAGTTGTGTTTTATTATATTATTTATTAATAAAATAAAAACTTTAAACTAAGGATAATAATACAGAGTATAAAAATTTTATTAATTATATAATTACATTTACACATAATGTACTAACAAAAGTTAAAAAAAATATAGACAGGGTGGTTCAGAACGAATAGGACATAGTAAAACTGAAGATTCTTTGGGTCAAAATATTATGATTTAACCAAATTTTGCTAGGTCAAAAGCTGAAAATAACTTTCGAAATAATTTTGATTTTTTGATGAAAATTTGTACACGGGTTTTTTGGTGTAAGAAATTCAAATTTTATAATAATTCAACTCTAATTTGTAGGGGGCGCCAGCTACATATCATTTCTATTATTTAAATACCCCTAACTTCTCTGTATAATATTTTTAGTAGAAAAAATTCCTCTAAAATGGTACACTTGTTACCATTTAAAAATATAAATGGTACACTCTGATAAATGCTTAAATAAACTTTTCAAATTTCAATCCTTCATATTTTCTCATTGACTCGACCGATTTTCAAAAACGAAGCGGGGAAATATAGAGAATAGAAAGCTCTTTTTATTGCGGCACCACTTGACCCCCCTTTCCATTTAAAAAAAGTTGGGGGATGAAACACCCGCTTATAGGGTTGAATATTTTGCAATCATTTTTGGGGCAAAAGTTTTCCCCCTCACAAACAAAATTGACATGTTTTTGGATTTTTTGAAAAAATAAATACCCTGGCCGTTATGCCTTGAGGCACGTTTTCGATGGGCCACCCTGTATTAACAATAATTATTAATTATATTATTAATATATTATATTAACAAAAAGAAAACTACTTAAATATGAGGTTTTGATATTATTATAATGTGTTTGATATGTGATAAAATAGGAGGGCAAACATCACAAATTAACATCTAGACAAACAGGTATCTTATGTTGTAAACTATTTTCATAATTTTTTTTAGTTAATTAATTGATATGATTAATTAATAAAATTGATATAGAGTAAAGCGGGGAAATATGGCAACATAAATTTCATAGGATCACATTCTAACAACCAAGCGACTCAGCCGCAATATGAAAGTGACACCTAAGAACGTGCCTTTATAGCTAGTCACTGTAAATATCTCGTTGCCGTATTTCCACTGATAAAAATGTTACACGTAGAAATGTTGAATGATACTTCATTGCCATATTACTTGTGGGTACGGGTAATATGGCATATAGCTTGGGGTAATAGGGCAACATTAATTCATAATTAGAAATTATAGTTTTAACAAAAAGTAGGCGAATTTACAAAAAATAGCTTTTATTTTCCAAAAAATAAAGAATATGTATTTTTAATCAACAAAAAACAACAAATCATTTCAAAACTCGGATAACGGGATGCAGTCGTCGCAGAATCTCGCAGAATCAGATGGAGTGCAGTTTCATGGACCCATTTCGAACAACTTACACATTGAATCCAATCACACTTGGGACTTTTTTGTCCATATAACATCCTTTAGAGCTTGCACAAAAATCTGATTCATCAAATTCGAGTTCTGAATCATCGCTTTCCTTTAATTCTACCTCTGTCTCGGTGTTTGATGAACTAGAGCAGTCATTCATTCCCTTTGAAACAGTTTTCTTTCTCTGAACTTTTGCGCTTTTTCCAGGTTTTTTCTTTGCAAGTGTTAACCTATTATTTAATTTCTTACTTTCCACTTGATTTTTAGACTTTGTCGCTCTTTCTTCTTTCTGTTTTAATTTCTTTATTGTTTCTTTTTTCTTCGCTCTTTTCACGGTAATTGTTTCCGGTAATGTTAGCACTTCAGCATGTTGCTTTCGGTGACCGCTGTTGTTACTTGGTCCCGGTTCTATGCGAGGAATTGGGAGAATTTCTTCGAATGGATTTCGAAATTATTTTATTTAATAGATACGTTATAAAAATGTTTGGGGTAATATGCCGCACTACCATTTTAGTGGTGCATATTACCCCAGAATACAAAATATATGTTTTAACTAAGAATTGCCAACTCAGTGTAAACCTGGTAAACGCTATATACGAAAAATGTTAGTTTAGAAACCCTACTTTACCAGTAATATAATGTTTAAATCGGATTATTAATACCTGGTTCGACAAACTTTTGCGAAATATGTTGTAAAATTTTTTTTTAGATGTACTTACCGGTTTTTTACCACCAATCGTTTAAGTTTAATCACAACAACCAACCAAGCATGCGCTCAGCGCTATCTTATTAGACAAAACAGGTGTCCACTGCTGGAATTTTGCCAACTTTCTTGTACGATTTAAAAATAGACTGCGGCATATTACCCGATGCGGCATATTTCCCCGCTTTACTCTATTCGCTAAAAATCCATAGTCAGTATTTCTTTTGCTAATAGGGCTGAATAATTTCTCTTAAACCAGAATAATAATTTCTATTATTATTTATTAAAGTTTATTTTTATTAATGCCGACTCAGACAACTCGTGTATTTGACTTACAAATATTTGTTATTGGGATATACTTGCCATGTGGCGTGAGTGGTTTCCTTGTGCAATTATTTTTATCACCCCCCCCCCCTAGCGTGAGCGCCAAGCTTCTTGCAAAGAAATGTTGTTTACAAAGATAGTATACTTGCCAAGTATGCCAATATTTGCGTACTTGCCAAGTACACGAGTTGTCAGAATCCGACATTATATACTTTATTTTGTGCGGAAAGCTTTCTGGATATGACGATTTATTTGCATATGATGCTAAATACCACAACGTTTGTTTATATAATCCCAAACAAATCAAGGCTAGATTAACAACATTTTTAATTAAGAAAGCATACTATACATTGGTTAGACTTAGATAAGCATTTTTTATAATATCTCTTCCCGCTTTTATTGTTTGTGAAAAAATGTTGTGCTGTTTTCTTGTGTGTTTTTTTTTAAATAATTATAGCTTCTGTGTTATAAATAGCATTTATAGCATATTTCACATGTACTTTAATTTCTAATTCTATGTTAAAATTACTTTTAGTAAATTTTTATGCATTTTAATAATTGAAAGTATCTTTATTTTTAGTAAATATTTATTTAATATCAAATGCGATATACATACAAATTAACTTATTGAATGTCAAAGTCACATTTTCTTTAAAACTACTTTTATTTTTTGAAATGAGTTACATTTAAGTTTTATTTAATTATAAAAACAAAAAAAATGACACCTGTTTTAAAAACTAACTAGCTTGAAAAGCTCGTGCGACAGAGTGTAATAATAGAATCTATACTTGGAAAAATGCTAGTCTATTATTGTCTATTCAGCACTTATACACACACAACATAACTCCTCCCTTCTCAGAGACAGCTATACCGATTGAGGGGGTAGCTGGATATTTCTTGAAGGTGGTGGTTCAATGTCACGTCGACATCTGGGGAACTTCTTATACATCAGGTAGACGCAAAGGATGATAATTACCAGGTACAAAAGTAGTGTCCACAGGCTTGGATATTTGCTGATTTCGTCAAATACCAGGTGTGGTTGATTTTCAGTTAGTTGTTCTTCAATGCGTGGAGATTGTCGAGTTTTATTTCAGATATTTTGCTTGTTAAATGTAGAGTCGGTAGGATCTTATCATCTTCAGTGACATAGTCGTCGAATAAAATCATTTGATTGGTAGTATTGATTATTTTCCTTTCATTGATTATTAACAAATCGTTCACTAAGGTCTCACAACCAGGTGGTATATTAAAGATATATGTACCTTGAAATTTAGCTCTCTCTTCTTGTTTGAAACAGTTCAAGTGTGCTTGAACTTCATAAGGGAGTACAACGAGCCATTGGTTTGTATTGTCTAGTTGATTGACAATAGGCTGTGTTATTTTTAGTTCGACTTGTTTACAGTTATTATTGTTTGTTTTTGATTGCAATAATTGAACTGAACATGGACTGTTGTAGCTGAGTTCTTTGCAAAGTTCATTTTCGAATGCATATTGCAATTGACCTTTTATCAAATATTTACTAACAAGTAAAATTGTCTTGAAGAGACCCTTATAATATATAGGTATAGAAAATAAATGAAAATAAGTGAAACTCATCTGAAATGTTATAGGAAAATGAAGTAAATATGTTATTTTATTATTTAAATAAAACATTGCCTTGTGCGTGGTATCATACATGCACATTAACCCGGCCTATGGGAAACCAGAGACCCCTTCTCTGAATCCACATAGGTAATTCTCAGCAGGCGCGTCCACGTCGCGGGGGTGGGCCCGGCTCTTCGGAGTCGGTGGCTAAGTTCTGCTGGGGACCTAGTATTGCGGGGTATAACGCAATCCCCTT